>NC_039265.1:1039008-1311508 GCF_003368295.1 Carassius auratus
ATAAACTATCTTGAAGAAAGAAAGAAAGAAAGAAAGAAAACATGATGTAACCACAGAAGAGTCAAGTTTTAAATAGGAAAAATATAGAAACTCTTTGTTTATTTTTGAGCGTGATGCTAACGGTTTAATCAGATTCATTGATCCATCTTAAGCTAAGTGCTACCCCCAGACCCAAAAATTGTCTGAATGGATTCGAAAATGGTAAAACTCATCTCTTTAACTCCAAGGGAGTTGGAAAATGAGCCTATTTTTTTAGAAGTGAAGATTTCCTTTAAGATCTGAAAATCGTCTAGTATGGCCTAAGATAGACAGCAGATAGAAGTTGTTTTTAATCAAATTCTGTTGCCTCTGCAGAAAAGCTGGCCGTCCCTGAGGTGAGGGTTGCTGTGATGGGACAGTCACTACAGATGGAGTGGTTTCAGGGTGTTGGGGGCGGAGTCCTACACTCTGATTGTATCTGAGGACAACGAAGAACATCTGAAGGAGGTTGTGTCCGTGTACAGGACTGAGATTGCTACAGTTACTGACCTTGAACCTGCAACACTATACTGCATCATCGTGTCTGCCAAAAACCACAACATCCAGAGCACCTATTCCCAGCCTGTGCGTATCATTACTGATGCCTCCGAGTAAACGGCCTTCCTGTAGGGTGCACTGTACAGGACTGCAGATACAAAACAAACCAGTGGTGTTCTCTTAACTAGCATCTTCTCTTTCTTATATCCCATGATTACTACTAAAAAGGGAACAAAATCAGCCTATTTGTCATAGCAGAAATCTAACAAATATAGATAAGAATTCTTGACTGATTAACTAATCCTTTTCCAATGAACCCAGTCATAATAAAGCAAAGTACTGAATTTCTATGATTTTATATTTAATATATAATCATTTCTGTTGAATGAATCAGCGTTTGTGTAGCTAGATCAAATAAATGGTTAATTTATCCAGCACTAGTTTTAAACCATACTTTGTATTTTCTGATGTATACGTGGCACTGTTAACTATCTGAAATAGTATTTTTACAAATATGAAAGGTTTAAAGTCTGTGAATGAAAACTTCACAAGCGATACTAGTACTAAGTACTAATAATATGAATCTTCATCTTTTCTTCTAATCACCTAAGTGTAATGCAACATGCTTTTCTTCAAAAAAAAAATAATGTTGCATGATTTTTCTTCAACAATCTGAAATCAAGAATTTTCTCCCAGCCCTAAAGCCATAGAAGTGCATGAGATTGTGATATATACATATATATATATATATATATATATATATATATATATATATATATATATATATATATGAAGATGTTATCATCACCTAACATTACTATCTCAGTGTCCATTTCAAGTAAATTATTTAAAGTGAAGTGTTTCTTAACTATTTGGTCACAACCTCAAAAAATTTAAATAAAAATGTGTTGAACCAGAAGGACAACATAATAGTATTGCAACAACTAAATGGGTCAATTTTGACAGTTACATTGTGGAGCAATGCTTTGCTAAAGGCTGAATTCAGTTAAAGGGAGCCACCTAATGTCTAACTGAGGTATTTTTCTTTTCTTTTTCATTGCCTTTGTCCACTTTGGGACTTAGCTGTGCTATATTTATTTAAACTTAAGGTTATCTGTAAGGTTTATAGCCTACTAATAAATATTTTGAGGTCATGTTCTCCACACAAATGTTTTTTACAGTTGAGCATGGAGTGGACCCTTACATAAAATATCATATACAATATAATCCTGCATCTTAATTAGAAATGAGAAAATCATCCTTTTTATTTCTTTATTAATTAATATTTTATTGAAATATATTTGCTGATATCTATGTTTCTGTACATAGATGATCCTAATACACTTAAATACCTCTGCTATCTTAAAATAGCCAATAGAGAGATATATTATCATCAGAATAATAACACATTATAATTGTTTAGATGTATGAAAGTAGATGCATTAGTCTGGGACCCACAGGTTTTATCCTTTTAACCCCCAAAAGTGTTTTCTGTGAGCAATCCACCATGTTAAATGAACAGGAAATCTAAAACTAAGATTGGATGCTAATCAAACATATTATTTTTTACGATTATCATTGCATTAAAATTAAATTTCTGTTACAGGGGTAGTAAAATCTCAACAATAAATTGTCCATAACAAAAATGTAACATATTCAACATTCCATTAAACATTTAAGGGACTGACAACTTGCTCCCCAATCAACTCCTGCTAAACATCTCATAATATTTATTGCTTTTTTGCATTTATCAACCAGTTTCTGTATATGTATACGAAAATTCAGTTTCAAATCCATTCATATACCTAGAAACCTCACAACTGCTGTTTGCTTCACTTCTTGTCCATATAATTTAATGTTCTCTCGGAGTCCTGTAAAAATAATACCAAAATAACCCCAGCGTCATGACGCTCGAATATGCGCGGTGACGTCATCGGCGCGCGTCCCGGTCGGATAGAGCTTTTTTGGACAGGACAATCGGTGATGATTGTGTATATACAGCAGTGTTTTAAAGTGATCCGTTTCAACGTAAAATCGGATAAGTGAAAGAAACAGGCGAGAGGCATCAGTGAGTAACGCGGGGAGTTAGTTGACAAAGCTTGCGGGTAAGTTAGTGGTTTGTTTATCTAGACTGAAGGTAGAAAGTTTAGCTTGCTAACAGGCTAACCTAAGCAGAAAATAATAAAGTAAATCAAAGTTAAACATCAACAAAATAAAGGGCTAAATACCACTACCATAATCCTGCTAACACTTATTAACTTAATTCTGTACTGTATGAAGTGTCATGAAGTTTTTGTGGCTCTTTAATGTTTTCAGTTCTGTCAAATGTCTGTTTATCAACTTATTGTTTTGTAAACACTAAAACCAATGTGTTTTGGGATAGCTTTAACAGTAAGTTTAATGAAATGCTAAAGGTTCTGGCTGTCTTTTTGGTTTATGGTTCAGTGTGCTGTCACTGTACAAAGACCCGTAGAAGAGTAGCAGAGTTAAGTGGGCCAGTTTTGTTTATGCTGACTAGGAAAGCTGTCGTGGATAAAATCAAGACTGCATTAAAGCTAGAGGAAGTCTGCCAGGAATTCAAGAAGGGCTTTCAGTATTAAAGTAAAGCTTTTTCAGTGTGCACTACATAGTTAAGAAAAATCTATGAGATATGACACCCTCTATGGATTTCCACCTTGTATTTAAACATTTTAAAATGTGTCCTTTTGCTGTCTTTGTGCCTGTTGATGTCTGTTGGCCATTACATTAATGACTTAGTTTGCCAGCTGTGCAAACAAACCACCTACTAATCAGTGTTGATAATATGTAGTTTTGCACATCCCTGGTAAAGTAATGTCTGTTTGCCAAATGAATTTTCATAATATGATAAAAAACTGTTAAGATTTACAATAGTACAAGTTGATGCCTCTAATATTTTTCTGTTAAAATCAATTCACACAGCCTGCATGTTGGAGAATCTTATCTCATTTTTTCTTTCATTTTTTTTTATAGTGGTTGAGACTCCTGCTCTTTCGCGTCTTGCTGCTGTCATCTTAAATAATGGAGGAGCCTCATGTTCATTGCATGTCCTGCATAAGCAGAAGATGCATGGTCAAACCTGAACCCGGCACTTCCTGTGACCTCATCAGCTGCCCTCTTGTGTGTGGTGCTGTCTTCCACAGCTGCAAGGCAGTTGAACACAAGCTGCTGTGCCCACTTGAAAGGGTGCCATGTCTTAACCAAAGCATTGGATGCCCTTTTACACTGGCCCGTGGCCAGATGGCAGAGCACCTTGAGGTGTGTCCTGCAGGTGTGGTGTGCTGCTCTATGGAGTGGAATAGGTGGCCAGTGAACGACGAGGATTATCGTTCGTATGAGAGACTGAGTCAAGAAGCAGATGATGTGGAGCAGCTTGACATGGCGCTTGCCCTCCAGGACCAGCGTACCATGTTAGCGTCACTCAAACTTGTCTCTCTGGCACCAACTAGTAGCCCGGAGAAAAGGACTCAGGCGGCAGGACAAAACAAAAAGCCTGGCCTAGTCTCAGTTGCTCAGGCTCCATGTGTGCAGGTGGAGAGTGTTGACATGGAGCCTACGGCTGGCTGCTCGAAAGAAAAGATTTCCAATGGGATTAACGGTATTAAAGAAGAACATTATGGTGAGCTCTACGAAACCACAGTAGAGACAACCAAAAGCCTGTCTGCAGCTCTCAACGTCCTGATCCACCTTAATTCTTCAGAAACAGATGGTACAGACACTAATGCATCAGTTGGACTTACAGAGCGCAATGGGGAACTGCATGAAAAGGTGAGGAGGAGAGAGGATGCCGGGTTCAGCTGTGATAAAATAGCTAGCGAAGTCAATGGCCTAAAGGAGGAGCTACAGCCTCAACAGCACCAGAAACTCATGGAGCTTGGCAGGAGCTTGGCCTCTGCTCTCGGTGCATTAGGAGATGCTGTCAAAGGCACTGAGACAATTAATGGTTCAATAGTAAATGACAATGGTATGCTCATTCAGTCAGAATCTTTGGAGTCTGCAGATGTTGATATGAAGGATGTTACAGCAGTGGTTAATGGTGAGCTTGGGGCTGTTGGGGGATTTGATGGTGGAGAACCCACTTTAGATGTTCTTGCTCATGAGGCAACAGGTGAGTGTCGACCATTCATGTTGGAAGACATCGATAGACAAGGGTTCTGTAATGGCTCTCATAGTATTGTAGATGACTTAATGGAATCAACCACCGAACACCCTCAAAACCCAGAGTCTCAAGGTTCTTGGGAGTTTATTGGTCCTTTAATTCCCCATAGGCCAGAAATCAGACAAGATCAACATGCTTTCTTGATTCAGGAGGCCTGTGGATCACAAGCTCCATTACTGCAGCAACCCATACATGCTCAAACTCTGACCGTCCAGAGAGACAGTGCTGTACCAACGATGGCATTAGACTTTGAAGACAGGACTTTTGAGAGGAAACTCCAAAACCTTCAGTTCCTGCGCAACTTTATGCCACTTGCTCTTAATGGACGGAAGGGTCCATTTACCGAAGTCTTTCCTCACAGAAATCCACATTGCAAAATGGAGGACAAAGCTGTAGACACATCGGATTTGAATCCGGAGCCAATGGATGACCCAATGGGACTTGGGGAAATTGACTTTACGGCAGCCGCTCTTCTGTTCTGCTTAGAAGAGTCGCCACGAGCTCGGAGGATATCGGACACAGTCTATGGGTTTGGGGGCTCACGTGTTGACTTCGGCACCCAGACGTTTAGTTTCCCCGCTGCCATCTTGGCAACAAGTACGATGGTTGGCGAGGTTGCATCCGCTTCTGCTTGTGATCGAGCCGCTCCACGCCTTTCACAACCAAGTCCGTTTTGCACTCTACGGCTTGATCTTACCTTGGAGCAGCTAGTTCCTCGCCCAAGCTGGGCCCCACGCGAGGGCTCCATGTTTACCTTTGAGTGCGGCCAGCTCTTCCGTCGAGAAGAGTTCCTCTCGCATGTTCGCAATGTTCATGGAGATATCCATTCTGGACTCAATAGCTGGATGGAGCACCGTTGTCCTTTAGCGTATTATGGCTGCACATACTCCCAACGCAGATTCTGCCCATCCTCTCAGAGCTCAAAAGTTGTTCACGACCGCCACCTCAGGTCCTTCGGGGTACAACCCATCTCAGAACCTGTGACTCAACCCAAGTGTGATCACCTTAGTGGATTGCCATTTGAAGTACTTCAACATGTAGCCCGGTTTTTGGATGGCTTTAGCCTATGTCAGCTGTCGATGGTGTCCCGTACAATGAGGGATGTTTGCGCCAGTCTGCTGCAGACTCGTGGCATGGTGGTGGTACAATGGGAAAAGAAGCAATATTTGGATGGAAGACAATCCTGGCAGATAAAAGACAAGGTACAGTATGTCTAAAGAGTAGCAGCATGCTATTGTTAAACCAAGGGTGCATCTCAATCAGCTCCTGAGCTCGTACATCAGTATATTGTGAATAAAACTGTGAATAACAACTACTGGTAAGGGCCCTTGCTCACTACACATGGGGACAGTGATTACTTGATTTCCAGCGACATGACTATGTACAATGTCAACATACATCATTGTGGAATGTCACCGCTGATATTAATCAACAACAGGCAGAACCCCCACTTTTTAATATTAGTTTTATGCTCCTTAAACACATTGTTTGATTACAATGTACTATTATTTTCTATTATGTCATTGAAAAATTTCAGGCAAATTTGAACTATAAATGTTAACTAGATGTGTTTACTACCTGTCTAGCGATATGTGTTTATGCTAAAATATACAAACAAAAGAAAGGTTTGTCTTGTCAAAACTTCTATTGTGTCTCAATATATAGTTATTGCATTGGCTCAGGCATTTTATGTTTCATTCTTCGTATGTGTGACAATTTCTGGTAAAGGGGCATTGTGAGCATTGGTGCTCCCTGTTTTTTAGCTGTCTATTGTGGGATTTTTCAGGGAGTGAAAATCACAGTGCACATGACTACTGAACTAGGGAGCTGATTGAGACACACCCCAAGTGTGCCCAGCACATGTCCTGAAAAGTGAAGCCAAAACATTTTGATCGCCCCTAGTGGCTGGCTGCAGTATAGGTTATAAACCCTGGCCTTCATGTAAACTAATTGGACATTACCAACACAAAATAAAAACATAAAATCTAATTAAACTTCAAAATTATTATTTCCCAAAGATGGTTTCTGTCATTTTAGCTACTTAGTATTACAATGATGTATATTCAAGTGTTTGTTATTCTAATACGATTTTGGCTTCATTTTTCAACAGTGGGAGGAAATAGAGACGCATATCCCATATATATATATATATATATATATATATATATATATATATATATATATATATATATATATATATATATATATATGTATGGATTTTTTTTTTTTTGCTTTTTTATGTGTTAAACAGTTTGTTTATTTCTTTCTGACTGTACTCTTTTCCCAAACGCAGTGGACGAAACCATCTAAACGGATAACACGTGTTACCATAAACTTATGTTAAGCTGTAAATTAAGTAACTGCTTTGTTTTCCTGCAGGTTTGGCGTTTCAGCACAGCTTTTAGCCCAGTTAACCGCTGGGAGTTTGCGGACATCTCTAGCATGGCAGACCATCTGAAACATTGCCCATACAATGAAGTCCTCCGGCAGGTGGAGGCGGTTCCTCTGCCCTGCATGTGCACGACCAGAGAGCTAACACGAGACGGCAGATCGCTTCGATCGGTTCTCAAACCAGTATCATAACACTACGAAAACTTAGTTTGCAAAACAGAACTAAAACACTTCAATATCTAACCTCTTCGATCTACAGTATAATATCACTGTGTAAATAAAAGAAAACTAAATATTTTTTTGTTTTGATGCTAAGATTATTTTTTTAATAATATAACAAAGATTAATTTGGTCTGAAGGTGTGTGATGCTAATGGTTTCTTTGACACAGACCCATGCTTTCTTTATCAAGACCAAGGACTGGTTTAAAAGAGAATAAACAAGGCTTGATTCAGTGGGATTTTATGATCCTTAACCTGACAAATAGCACTTGATTTATTAGTTTTAACACCGCAAGATAATCTCTGTAAAGATGATCAGAAAATGACTTCTGGTTCTTGTCAGTACATAGCCACAATATAGTATATATTTGCATGGTTTGGTTAAGATACTTTTTGAAAAAGGACACCTTCTTTGATTATTTTTGCATGATTCAGTCTTGCTTCATTTTATGGTGACATTGCAGACAGGTGCACTTCCCCCTGTCCCGGGAACAGCTGTCAGGCTTAAGATTTCAAGGGCTTGGATTTATATTGGGCTTCAGAGTAAGAGAGCTGTTCTTCCTTTCACATTATCATAGAAAAGGAGGTTTCCATTTACAGCAGTTTTACAATTGCCACACTCCTAAAGACTTAATCCAGAAATGGCACCAATGGATTTCAGTCAAATGTCTTTGTTTGGACGCTTTCTTTGTACTGAAGCATATGCACTAAAACACCTTGAACTTGTTTAAATTCATTTTCTCCAGTACTATATCATTCAATATCAGCATGCCGACCATATATCAGCATTTAAAGTCAATATTTGCACTTTACTGAATCTTGTGGCTGTCTGCACTCTGATCCTCACTAACCTGAAGTAAGCAGATGCTCTGCTATTGTGTTTCCTATTGAGTGAGCAGGAAAAGCTTAGCTAACAATATATTTGAGTACAAAGAACCTGCTCTATAACTTACGTATGTGATGTGTGACATGTCTTTACCTGTCTGCATTTAAATGTGTGCTGTGGGAATTTGTGGAGGCTAATATTTGAAGGTGTGATCTGCAGCTAATGGGAACACCACAGAACTGTTTCTTTTAACCTTCATGGTTCATGGAAAGCTATGCAGCATTTTCGTGTTAGGAGCTGTTTTAGGCTTCTCAAATTGTGTGTTACCCAAGTTTGTGTGTTCATTTCCATGTAATCAAATTGAAGTGTTTTTTTTTTTTTTTTGTGTGTGTGTTTTTTTTTGGTAATGCAGTCCATATATTGTATTACTCAAGCCATGTTATATGAAGTCTGTTTTTTGGATCTTAGTTTGTTTGTTCATGATATAAGCAGGTGAATTGCCAGTACAGCCGTTGATTGGAGTTGCATGTGGTTTTTGACTTAAATGAATTAAAAATAGCTATATATTTTATTATCTTTATTTTGGCTCGGTGTTATTTTATTAAGTTTTAATTGTATGAATTGCTTTCTTCATCCATACGTTAAACAGGTTTATACTACAGTTAAACTCGGTCAGTACATTCATCAGTACACAACCATATTTCAAAACCATCAAAATTATGAAATTACATATATGTATTTAAGTTCTACTTAAGTATGCAAAACTGCACTCGTGTTCCAGTATCACATTTAATTACATGCAAAGTAAAATACATTTTTATTTGCCTGTAAACCTCACAAACAGGTAGATTTGAATATTCTAGGTCAGAGTTTTGTGTGATAGAGAGTCCATTCAAGGGTTTATAACTAAGTGACAGTATTTTATAATCAATGTGCAATTTAACAGGTAGCCAGTGCAGGCTACGCAGTGATGATAAAACCAGATGATGTGATCAGATTTTCTGGATCTGGTAAGGTCTTAAAAATGCATAGGCCAATTAGCCTGTGCAAGACTTAGTTAAATTTTTAGAGGAACTGTAAAAGCATTGGATTACACTATGAAATTAATAATAGCCTGTTCTTGACATACACTTTGTTGCATTAACAATTATTATTATTAACTTAAAGTATGAATTAATTATTTTTCATTTAAAATGGGTTTAATCATTCTTTATTTGTGTATTCGCCAAACGATACACACATGAGCACAGAAGAGGGCCTCAACGAAATTGTTTAAAAAATATTTTTATTTATGCAACGTTTTTTTATTTATTTTATTTTTTATTTTGTATGTTACTGTCTGAAATCCAGTCTTTTTAATTAAAAATACGAGTGTCATCTCAAATTTCAAATCTAAAAAAATAGCAAAATAATGAGATCTGAACGCAGCTCAATGGAGGATTCATCTTTCTGAGCCATGTGTCGCCCTATGAAGGATGCTTCCTAGTAACAGTTGACGAACAGTGTTACAAACCGACCTGTATAGTGAGATATCTTTACAACTTTATTATAAAACGCACAGTTGTCCCCTCTCAGCCACTGTATCGCATTAAATCAGTGTTGCCAACTTAGCGACTTTGTCGCTAGATTTAGCGACTTTTCAGACCCCCATAGCGACTTTTTTCCAAAAAAGCGACTAGCGACAAATCTAGCGACTTTTTTGACAGACCTTATTTAGTCTCTGAGACTCTCCGGTACTGCCGCACGAGCTCTCTCTCTCTCTATTTCTCCCAGCGTGCACACACGCCTCACTCTCTCTGCATCTGCTATGTTCAACGAGCAGAGAGGAGCAGCACTTTCAGTTAAAAAAATATATTCTGTTGCTTCTAACTCTATTTTACATACAAGTATAGCCGAAATCACAGTACAATCATTATCTTAATCTTATGTGTATGTGATTTCATTAGACAATGTCGTAAATAGGATTTTAGTGCAGAGATTAACATCTTTGAGAGCTGGTTATGTATTCTTAATAGGCGCGTTTCAGTCATTATAATATTAATTCAGTTGTTGGACAACAGAAACATTCAAATATAATAATAAAACTTTTATTGAGAATTTTGGCTGCCTTAAAATGCAGTACATGAGCACAGAAAGGGCAAGATAATATGACGCACTTACGTCATGAATATGCTAATTAGCATATTACGTCATCTAGCGACATTTAGCGACTTTTCAGGCAGGGTTTAGCTACTTTCCATTGAAAGAAGTTGGCAACACTGCATTAAATGTCAATAGTACCGCGTGTATTTTTAGCGCACGCAGCCATTTATAATGTCAGTGACCGAGGACGCACGAAGATCAGTCCCAGTTCCAGATCACCTGTGTGTTTTTACACGGCATGGTTGTGTTCAGGGTGGGTGTCATTCTGACCCCAGAGTGTTTGGATCTCGAGGTGTTTGTAGTGGGCTCTCGGCCGGAGATGGGACACTGGGATCCGGACCGAGGTGTGAAGATGAGTCCGAGCCGCTCGGTCCTGTCCCCCGATGAACTGTGGACCAGGGACGTGCGTCTGTCCGAGCCGCCTACAGATGAGCTGTACTTCAAGTTTATAAAGCGCGTGGATGGCCACTACATTTGGGAAGGTAGATGGAGATGGACGAGCTGTGGGCACGACACAAACACACTTTTTCTAGTGATTACCCAGCTTCAGTTTAAATGAAACATCACTTTTAATGAAGGACACAGAGTGCAATACATGTACTGACGCACCAGATGGAGCTGATGTTTTAAAGTCTGACGTGTAAGACCACTAAATTATTATGAACCTTTTCCATTTAACGTGTGACATTGAACATGTTTACAGTCGCTAACTCTTAAGTTAGTACTATTGAACACTATTTAAGAAATAACGAATTGCACGTCAAAGCCTTCAAGAAATAAAATATGACATAATAAGCTATCTTCACTACTAATTATCGTATTTAATTGTAGGCCTATTTGTTTGTAATGGAACAGTTGATTGGGACCCCACCTTAGACTGTGTGATGAATCACAGCAAAGAGACACGTCTATGCGACTTTAAGCGGGATGTTGAAACTAAAATGAAATAAAAAGGATTCATGAATCAAGTACTGTGTGATATAGCCTACAGTGTTCAGTGAAAGTGATGATGTCAAAGGGGACACTTGTTAACATCTGAAGGGTTATTAGAAGAGGAAGTCATTATAGTTGGTCAAACTTCTATAATGAGAGACTTACAGCAATTCATAATTTAATAACTTTTGTGGTCCCATTTGATCAGATCTTGTTTTTAAAGGGGGGAAAAGAAGATGCTTGAAAACTTTAAAAACATACAAAAAAGGCATTTTCTTACTTTAAATAAAATAAACATGAATTGAAATAAAGTAAAACATAAAGAATTCGAACATTGATTCAAAATATTAAACTATTAATATCAGTGATAGTAAAATAACACTGCTTTCTATTTTTTATTACATTGTTTCACTTATTTTTAAGTCATTTTCAGCAAAAGTAAAACTGCAAAATCATATACAGTGTATTGAAGTCACTGTATCTATATCTATAGGATCTAGGATTTGGATCGATTGGGAATATACTGCATAATATACAAATGTTGTCCAGTATATGTTTGTGCATGCGTGCTTGTTAACTGCCTTTATCGGTCTTGTTTTATTCTTGTAGACAGCATGTAGGAAAGTATTTGTCATAAGAACAAACTTTAAACTTTGCTTTGGGAGCCAAGTGGCAAATATTTGAAAGTGATGAAAAGTGTGGTGTCATTCAACCCTGAACATGACCTGGTTTGTCAGAGAAGCCAGTCTGCTGTCGGCGGTTCTCTCATTCTGTCTTGTTTCTTGTTTGAATGAATGCGCCTGCGCCTGACAAATGGACGATCTGCTCCAGTGCTCACGCCGTCTGTTGAATGAGGTTTTGATTGAGCCATTGTTTGCTGGCATCTTGTCCATTCACACAGTCTCATATGAAAACAACCAAGATCTTCATTGTGTTGAGATGTGTTTTTCGGATTGAAATGATGCTTGTTGATTGCTCTGAGCATGCCTCAGGTAAGCAAGCATGAATTGACAGTCCTCCAGTTGAGATAAAAGTACTCTGATCAGTGGAGTGTTTCAGTTGGGACATGGACAGACCTGGTTTAGGACGTATTGGCCTGTACACTTCAGCAGGCTCTAATTCTGCACCGTTTTTTTTTTTCTGTTTATTGTAGAAAAAACCATATGATAGAGTGTGAACCATTTTTAGTTCAGAGAGGACTAGCTGCTGCATGTGGGGTGGAAATGATAGCAAAACTTATTTTTAAATGATTACATGTAGATGAGTTTGTTTCTCCATCAGATTTGGAGAAATGTAGTATTGCATCAGTGTCTCAGCAATGGATGGCTCTGCAGTGAATGGGTGCCGTCAGAATGGGAGTCCAAACAGCTGATAAAAACATCACAATAATCCACATCATTCCAGTCCATCAGATAACCTCTTCTACCCAACATCGCTTTCTCCAGTGAAAAAGTCAGGATAGATTTATTCACAGATCACTGTTTTTAAGTGAAAAACGTCCAAAATAGCTTTAAATTAATATGTGGGTGGATTGTGACGTGAGAGGACAACAGAGGATGGACATTATCACTGGAGGAAGTGTTGTTATGCATTATGGACTCGTATTTTGGGCAAAATAAAAAAACACATTTTTAAATGTAAAACGTCTTAATGATGGATTTGTTTTTTACAAACACAAATTTTCACTTCTCAAGACGTTAAATGATGGTCTGGGGTGGTGTGGATTATTGTGATGTTTTTATCAACTGTTTGGACTCTCATTCTGACGGCACCCATTCACTGCAGAGGATAGTCAGCAAATGATGTAATGCTACATTTCTGCAAATCTGATGAAGAAACAAACTTAACTAAAAAAAGCAAAGCTTCATTTTTGGGGTAACTATTCCTTTGAGCGCAAAAACATTCTGTATTCCACTGTAATGCTTTATCATTGTTACAGAATGTAGTGTCGAAACGGTCTATTTTTAAAATGAGATTTTAGAAATGAATATCAAAACAAGCAAAAATAAATAACAGTTTTGGTAAACTTACTGCATTTTGGCTTTGTATGGCAATATTGCTTTAAGACATTTAAACTCCACCATCCTCGCACTGTGTGGTGTATACAGTATGCAGTGTATGTACAGTATGTGGCTTCAGCTGAGACTGTGAGCATGATGGTAATGGCCTCGGTTTTGTTCACGCTATATGAGTCAGCGTGAGCTTGATTTGCTTGTTTGCTTGTGGGGCTCTGATCAGCCCAGCAGTGGAAAGAGTGGCATTGGGGTGGGATGATAAATGTTGGACATATAACACATCCCCCCCACCCCCTACTTTCAGAAACCCATACGCTCTCCCTCATTAAAGTGCATTACGTGCACGTGTAGAACTGAGGCAGCACGGTGATACCGTATTAGCAACTCAAGGACTCATTTGAATGTTTATTGTTTTATGAATCATGCTTATGGCTTGACCATCAAAATTATGTGGGATTATGCCCATTACAGGAAGTTGCTGAATCATTGAAGAAACCCTTAGCTTTTAAGTGTGAACTCTCAGGGGTCAGGAACAGGTGACCTGCAGAGTCTGAAAAACACTCAATTTAATTGGCTATTATAATTTAATTGGCTATTGACTTTCCCCTTCAGAAATATAAGGCTTGAACAAAAATGCTATATACCTGTCTGTCTGTCTGTCTGTCTGTCGATGCAGGCTTCCATAGTTTTGTGATATTGACATGCCTATTATAAACATATCGGCTGTTTATTAATACTTATAAAGCAATATTTTGTATGACCATATTCTACACCCCTAGTCCTACCTAAACTTAATAGCTGCTATACTAACTATTAATAATCAGCAAATTCATTGAGGCAAGCATCGTAGTTAATTGTTTGTTAACAGCGAGAATTGAACCTTTAAATAAAGTGTGAGCGAACAACTAAAAACTAGATTTTTACAAGAATATGCTTTTCATTGTATAATTGATTCTAGTTTGTCATTGGTGTGTAAATGATTGAGATGATTTGTAAATGACTGGTAATTGTTTGCTGTGTGTGTCTGTAGGCAGTGGGCCGCATCATGACCGGCACTGTGTGTATGACGACAGAAACATGGTGGACGGGGTATACTGCCATCCGATTGGTCACTGGATCGAAGAGACCGGCCACACAGATGAGATGAAACACACTACCACCTTCTACTTCAGCATAGCAGGACAGCAGGCCATTCACTTCTCCCAGTATGTGTGAATGAATTTCCCATCCATCATGAGTTTTAATGAGAAGTCACATATACTTTTGCTTGCCAAAATTCATTTAAGAAATCCAGTCATTTCATTACAATCTGTGTGAACTTTTGCATGAGCGGAAAGTTCCCAGCTCTGATTTCTCTGAAGCCCCTTTCACACTGCCAATCCGGAAAATACAAGGGTAATATGTCCCGGCAATTGTTCCCGGGTCGCTAGATTTTGCCCCTTGCACACTGCCAGTGATTACCCAGAATATGTGTGTGTGCATTTACACTCAACCTGTAAAGGTCCCGTAATGACACGTGACATCAGTCGAAAATGCTAGGCACTCAGAATCACTGTCGGTCTCCACAGATCAGGGGGTCCAGTCCAGCTGGAGAGTCATCTTCTTGACCTTAATTAGCTAGTTCATGTGTGTTTAATTAGGGCTGGAGCTTGGCAGGAAGGTGGCCCTCCGTGAGCAGGATTGGACACCCCTGATATAGAGTCACCTGAAGTGAAGTGTCTTGGTCAAAGGAACTATGCTGATAACAGACATTAATATGAATCGCTTTATATTAAGGATTACAAGCCCAGAACATCAGACACTAAGCTACCGCTATCCTATTCTGCTCAGAGATACACATCAGAAACACCCTTTTTCTTTTATCTCTCCCTCTCCCTTGCTCTCTAAATTAAAACAGTTTGCTTTTTTATTAGTTTTATATTCATAAAACTGTGTGAGTGTAATTTCATAACACTGTAAAGTTAATAAGGCTCTTGTAACAAAGAGTTCCTCTACTAGGAGCTCCTACAGTAGTAGTCTCATTCACTGTCATCTTCTTCTGAAATTTAAAGCATCAATTTTAACAAATGCCAGTTCCCACTTTTGTTTTAGTGTTTAAGGTAAGGATCAGTATTACTGTTACTCATACTTAAAGCTTGGGATTTAAACACAGCATCAGTGCTTAAGTCATGTGACTTCTTTTGTACTGTAGACTTCATGTTTTTCCTTGTGTCTTTTTTTTGCCACCATTACTGCATTTTTTTTATTAATTTCACACACATTTCATGGCCCTCTATATATTTTGTTATATGAATAATTGAACATGCGGTATGTCAAAAGTAAGAACAGAGCCTCTGCATTTTACCTAGCCTTATCTCCAAATGACTACAGCCCCATTGACTCCCTCTGCAAATGCATTGATGAAATTAATAGTTGGATGTGCCAGAACTTTCTTCAGTTAAACAAGGAAAAAACTGAAGTCATTGCATTTGGAAACAAAGATGAAGTGTTCAAGGTGAATGCATACCTTGACTCTAGGGGTCAAACAACTAAAAATCAAGTCAGGAATCTTGGTGTTATTCTGGACACAGACCTTAGTTTCAGTAGTCATGTCAAAGCAGTAACTAAATCAGCATACTATCATTTAAAAAACATTGCAAGAATTAGATGTTTTGTTTCCAGTCAAGACTTGGAGAAACTTGTTCATGCCTTTATCACCAGCAGGGTGGACTATTGTAATGGGCTCCTCACTGGCCTTCCCAAAAAGACCATTAGACAGCTGCAGCTCATCCAGAACGCTGCTGCCAGGATTCTGACTAGAACCAGAAAATCTGAGCATATCACACCAGTCCTCAGGTCCTTACACTGGCTTCCAGTTACATTTAGGATTGATTTTAAAGTACTTTTACTCGTATATAAGTCACTAAATGACCTAGGACCGAAATATATTTCAGAGATGCTCACTGAATATAAACCTAACAGAGCACTCAGATCACTAGGATCGAGTCAGTTAGAAATACCAAAGGTTCACACAAAACAAGGGGAGTCCTCCTTTAGTTACTATGCTGCCCGCAGTTGGAATCAGCTTCCAGAAGAGATCAGATGTGCTAAAACACTAGTCACATTTAAATCTAGACTCAAAACCCATCTGTTTAGTTGTGCATTTATTGAATGAGCACTGTGCAATGTCCGAACTGATTGCACTATATCTTCACTGTTTTATTTTATATAAAATCAATTTCTAATTGTTTTTAAATTGATTTTAAGTAAACGTTTTAATCATTTTAAAAGTTTTAAAATTGCTTGATTTATTTTTTTTCTTATTTTTCATGATTATTTTACTTTCTTTGATGTAAAGCACTTTGAATTACCATTGTGTATGAAATGTGCTATATAAATAAACTTACCTTGCCTTGCCTTAAATGAAACCATTTTATTCTAGCATCATGCATTTGTCAACACATGAATGTGGGTAAATGTAATTAAAAAAGCAACATTTTGAACAAAAAGCTGAGAGAATCATGTTCACAGCTGCGACTTAAAGTTAAGGGCACACACTTTGAAGGTCGCAGACTATGAAGGCCAAACCTCTGAAGTGCATGAAGGACGCTCCGCCTTTGCAGGATTTCCTAATTGTGCCACCAGGGGTTCATGGAGCAATGGTGGGAGAGCAGAGCTGTCATCCTGATAGGATAGGTGGAGCCAGATTTGCTTATTTTTGTTTTTATGTTTAACGTCATAATGGAGGAGATGGTGAGAATGATTCAACGATGACGCACCTCAGGCACAAAGACCGATGGCAGGTAAGTTACACTGGTATGCTGCATCCTTAATTGCGGGAATACAGCTTTAAATGCAGGTATTGACTTGGAACTTACTTGAATAATGTAAGGATGGATACATATGGAAACAAAATACATGCACACACAAAGCGGTTGAAATATTCAAGTATATTACAGTATGCAAGATAATACATTTAGTTAAAGGATAGTTCAGTTAAAAATTAAAATTCTGTAATTATTTACTTCACTCTTAAGTTGTTCAAGGTTTGGAATTTTCATTTTTGGGTGAACTATTGCTTTAGCTAAGGTTTTAAAAATTACTACTAGTCCATCCCCAAAAATATGGTATTGGTAGTTACTAAAATTAGTTAACTAAAGTATCTCAATATTTATTCTACCAATTACTTTGTCTAAATAGTTTCCCTTTTCCTTCTTTCCCTAAATCAGACCAGACCCTTGTACTGCAGGATAAAGCTGAATGTGGCAGTGTTGGACAGGTTTTTATTGGTTTTAGGCTGAGCAGCGAGGCCCTGACAGTGCTGCTGGATCTTCTGAGAAGTGAACGTTAACATTTGTGGGGTGCCACAATCCAGACCCTGGTGTTTCTCTTATGTCTGGCCAGTGGTACATCATACGGAGTGGTCCCCAGAGTGTTTGACATGTGCCTCCTTCCACTGTCCACCGCATTGTCCTCCGAGTCGCTGAGGAGGTGGTGGCTACTCGCTACCAAATAATTCACCTCCCAAAGACCCCAAAAGACCAGGAGGCAGTTTGGGTTGGGTTTGTAGGGCTGGGTTTAAAATTGATGTTGTCTTTCTGATGTTAAACCAGTTATGTTGTAAATATATAACAATTTGTTTTAATGTGTAAAAAAAATTATTACTGGACAAAAAACAATTTATATACAAAATGTTTTGTGTAAAAGCTATAAGGTGTATTAAAAAAATAAAAATGTACATAACCATTAATACAACACTCTTTTATTTACACATGAACATGCATAACAAAAAATCACAATGTGTACAGAAAGTACTTGGGCTCATTTACAAATAAATTACATTACAAAAATGAATAATGTATACAAATTATTCATTTAAATTCAATTTACATCACAAAAATAAAATACAGAAATTGGGTTGTTTAATTAAAAAGCTCGACCAGCTTCCACTCACCCCCTCACCTGTCCCAGGACGCTCTCGCTCCCAGGGTGCTCGCTCCCTCACGTGTCCCAGGACACTCTCGCTCCCAGGGCGCTCGCTCCCTCACCTGTCCCAGGACGCTCTCGCTCCCAGGGCGCTCGCTCCCTCACCTGTCCCCAAAAAGACCATTAGACAGCTGCAGCTCATCCAGAACGCTGCTGCCAGGATTCTGACTAGAACCAGAAAATCTGAGCATATCACACCAGTCCTCAGGTCCTTACACTGGCTTCCAGTTACATTTAGGATTGATTTTAAAGTACTTTTACTCGTATATAAGTCACTAAATGACCTAGGACCGAAATATATTTCAGAGATGCTCACTGAATATAAACCTAACAGAGCACTCAGATCACTAGGATCGAGTCAGTTAGAAATACCAAAGGTTCACACAAAACAAGGGGAGTCCTCCTTTAGTTACTATGCTGCCCGCAGTTGGAATCAGCTTCCAGAAGAGATCAGATGTGCTAAAACACTAGTCACATTTAAATCTAGACTCAAAACCCATCTGTTTAGTTGTGCATTTATTGAATGAGCACTGTGCAATGTCCGAACTGATTGCACTATATCTTCACTGTTTTATTTTATATAAAATCAATTTCTAATTGTTTTTAAATTGATTTTAAGTAAACGTTTTAATCATTTTAAAAGTTTTAAAATTGCTTGATTTATTTTTTTTCTTATTTTTCATGATTATTTTACTTTCTTTGATGTAAAGCACTTTGAATTACCATTGTGTATGAAATGTGCTATATAAATAAACTTACCTTGCCTTGCCTTAAATGAAACCATTTTATTCTAGCATCATGCATTTGTCAACACATGAATGTGGGTAAATGTAATTAAAAAAGCAACATTTTGAACAAAAAGCTGAGAGAATCATGTTCACAGCTGCGACTTAAAGTTAAGGGCACACACTTTGAAGGTCGCAGACTATGAAGGCCAAACCTCTGAAGTGCATGAAGGACGCTCCGCCTTTGCAGGATTTCCTAATTGTGCCACCAGGGGTTCATGGAGCAATGGTGGGAGAGCAGAGCTGTCATCCTGATAGGATAGGTGGAGCCAGATTTGCTTATTTTTGTTTTTATGTTTAACGTCATAATGGAGGAGATGGTGAGAATGATTCAACGATGACGCACCTCAGGCACAAAGACCGATGGCAGGTAAGTTACACTGGTATGCTGCATCCTTAATTGCGGGAATACAGCTTTAAATGCAGGTATTGACTTGGAACTTACTTGAATAATGTAAGGATGGATACATATGGAAACAAAATACATGCACACACAAAGCGGTTGAAATATTCAAGTATATTACAGTATGCAAGATAATACATTTAGTTAAAGGATAGTTCAGTTAAAAATTAAAATTCTGTAATTATTTACTTCACCCTTAAGTTGTTCAAGGTTTGGAATTTTCATTTTTGGGTGAACTATTGCTTTAGCTAAGGTTTTAAAAATTACTACTAGTCCATCCCCAAAAATATGGTATTGGTAGTTACTAAAATTAGTTAACTAAAGTATCTCAATATTTATTCTACCAATTACTTTGTCTAAATAGTTTCCCTTTTCCTTCTTTCCCTAAATCAGACCAGACCCTTGTACTGCAGGATAAAGCTGAATGTGGCAGTGTTGGACAGGTTTTTATTGGTTTTAGGCTGAGCAGCGAGGCCCTGACAGTGCTGCTGGATCTTCTGAGAAGTGAACGTTAACATTTGTGGGGTGCCACAATCCAGACCCTGGTGTTTCTCTTATGTCTGGCCAGTGGTACATCATACGGAGTGGTCCCCAGAGTGTTTGACATGTGCCTCCTTCCACTGTCCACCGCATTGTCCTCCGAGTCGCTGAGGAGGTGGTGGCTACTCGCTACCAAATAATTCACCTCCCAAAGACCCCAAAAGACCAGGAGGCAGTTTGGGTTGGGTTTGTAGGGCTGGGTTTAAAATTGATGTTGTCTTTCTGATGTTAAACCAGTTATGTTGTAAATATATAACAATTTGTTTTAATGTGTAAAAAAAAATTATTACTGGACAAAAAACAATTTATATACAAAATGTTTTGTGTAAAAGCTATAAGGTGTATTAAAAAAATAAAAATGTACATAACCATTAATACAACACTCTTTTATTTACACATGAACATGCATAACAAAAAATCACAATGTGTACAGAAAGTACTTGGGCTCATTTACAAATAAATTACATTACAAAAATGAATAATGTATACAAATTATTCATTTAAATTCAATTTACATCACAAAAATAAAATACAGAAATTGGGTTGTTTAATTAAAAAGCTCGACCAGCTTCCACTCACCCCCTCACCTGTCCCAGGACGCTCTCGCTCCCAGGGTGCTCGCTCCCTCACGTGTCCCAGGACACTCTCGCTCCCAGGGCGCTCGCTCCCTCACCTGTCCCAGGACGCTCTCGCTCCCAGGGCGCTCGCTCCCTCACCTGTCCCAGGACGCTCTCACTCCCAGGGCGCTCGCTCCCTCATGTGTCCCAGGACGCGCTCGCTCCCTCACCTGTCCCAGGACGTTCTCGCTCCCAGGGCGATCGCTCCCTCACCTGTCCCAGGACGCTCTCGCTCCCAGGGCGCTCGCTCTCTCACCTGTCCCAGGACGCTCTCGCTCCCAGGGCGTTCGCTCCCTCATGTGTCCCAGGACGCTCTGGCTCCCAGGGCGCTCGCTCCCTCACCTGTCCCAGGACGCTCTCGCTCCCAGGGCGCTCGCTCCCTCACCTGTCCCAGGACGCTCTGGCTCCCAGGGCGCTCGCTCCCTCACCTGTCCCAGGACGCTCTGGCTCCCAGGGCGCTCGCTCCCTCACCTGTCCCAGGACGCTCTCGCTCCCAGGGCGCTCGCTCCCTCACCTGTCCCAGGACGCTCTCGCTCCCAGGGCGCTTGCTCCCTCACCTGTCCCAGGACGCTCTCGCTCCCAGGGCGCTCGCTCCCTCACCTGTCCCAGGACGCTCTCGCTCCCAGGGCGCTCGCTCCCTCACCTGTCCCAGGACGCTCTCGCTCCCAGGGCGCTCGCTCCCTCACCTGTCCCAGGACGCTCTCACTCCCAGGGCGCTCGCTCCCTCACCTGTCCCAGGGCGCTCGCTTCCTCACCTGTCCCAGGATGCTCTCACTCCCAGGGTGCTTGCTCCCTCACCTGTCCCAGGACGCTCTCACTCCCAGGGCGCTCGCTCCCTCACCTGTCCCAGGACGCTCTCGCTCCCAGGGCGCTCGCTCCCTCACCTGTCCCAGGACGCTCTCGCTCCCAGGGCGCTCGCTCCCTCACCTGTCCCAGGACGCTCTCACTCCCAGGGCGCTCGCTCCCTCACCTGTCCCAGGGCGCTCGCTTCCTCACCTGTCCCAGGATGCTCTCACTCCCAGGGCGCTCGCTCCCTCACCTGTCCCAGGACGCTCTCGCTCCCAGGGCGCTCGCTCCCTCACCTGTCCCAGGACGCTCTCGCTCCCAGGGCGCTCGCTCCCTCACCTGTCCCAGGACGCTCTCACTCCCAGGGCGCTCGCTCCCTCACCTGTCCCAGGGCGCTCACTTCCTCACCTGTCCCAGGATGCTCTCACTCCCAGGGCGCTCGCTCCCTCACCTGTCCCAGGGCGCTCGCTTCCTCACCTGTCCCAGGACGTTCTCGCTCCCAGGGCGATCGCTCCCTCACCTGTCCCAGGACGCTCTCGCTCCCAGGGCGCTCGCTCTCTCACCTGTCCCAGGACGCTCTCGCTCCCAGGGCGCTCGCTCCCTCATGTGTCCTTCCTCACCTGTCCCAGGATGCTCTCACTCCCAGGGTGCTTGCTCCCTCACCTGTCCCAGGACGCTCTCACTCCCAGGGCGCTCGCTCCCTCACCTGTCCCAGGACGCTCTCGCTCCCAGGGCGCTCGCTCCCTCACCTGTCCCAGGACGCTCTCGCTCCCAGGGCGCTCGCTCCCTCACCTGTCCCAGGACGCTCTCACTCCCAGGGCGCTCGCTCCCTCACCTGTCCCAGGGCGCTCGCTTCCTCACCTGTCCCAGGATGCTCTCACTCCCAGGGCGCTCGCTCCCTCACCTGTCCCAGGACGCTCTCGCTCCCAGGGCGCTCGCTCCCTCACCTGTCCCAGGACGCTCTCGCTCCCAGGGCGCTCGCTCCCTCACCTGTCCCAGGACGCTCTCACTCCCAGGGCGCTCGCTCCCTCACCTGTCCCAGGGCGCTCACTTCCTCACCTGTCCCAGGATGCTCTCACTCCCAGGGCGCTCGCTCCCTCACCTGTCCCAGGGCGCTCGCTTCCTCACCTGTCCCAGGACGTTCTCGCTCCCAGGGCGATCGCTCCCTCACCTGTCCCAGGACGCTCTCGCTCCCAGGGCGCTCGCTCTCTCACCTGTCCCAGGACGCTCTCGCTCCCAGGGCGCTCGCTCCCTCATGTGTCCCAGGACGCTCTGGCTCCCAGGGCGCTCGCTCCCTCACCTGTCCCAGGACGCTCTCGCTCCCAGGGCGCTCGCTCCCTCACCTGTCCCAGGACGCTCTCACTCCCAGGGCGCTCGCTCCCTCACCTGTCCCAGGACGCTCTCACTCCCAGGGCGCTCGCTCCCTCACCTGTCCCAGGACGCTCTCGCTCCCAGGGCGCTCGCTCCCTCATGTGTCCCAGGTTGCTCTGGCTCCCAGGGTGCTCGCTCCCTCACCTGTCCCAGGACGCTCTCGCTCCCAGGGCGCTCGCTCCCTCACCTGTCCCAGGACGCTCTCGCTCCCAGGGCGCTTGCTCCCTCACCTGTCCCAGGACGCTCTCGCTCCCAGGGCGCTCGCTCCCTCACCTGTCCCAGGACGCTCTCGCTCCCAGGGTGCTTGCTCCCTCACCTGTCCCAGGGCGCTCGCTCCCTCACCTGTCCCAGGACGCTCTCGCTCCCAGGGCGCTTGCTCCCTCACCTGTCCCAGGACGCTCTCGCTCCCAGGGCGCTCGCTCCCTCACCTGTCCCAGGACGCTCTCGCTCCCAGGGCGCTCGCTCCCTCACCTGTCCCAGGACGCTCTCGCTCCCAGGGCGCTCGCTCCCTCACCTGTCCCAGGACGCTCTCACTCCCAGGGCGCTCGCTCCCTCACCTGTCCCAGGGCGCTCGCTTCCTCACCTGTCCCAGGATGCTCTCACTCCCAGGGCGCTCGCTCCCTCACCTGTCCCAGGACGCTCTCACTCCCAGGGCGCTCGCTCCCTCACCTGTCCCAGGGCGCTCGCTTCCTCACCTGTCCCAGGATGCTCTCACTCCCAGGGCGCTCGCTCCCTCACCTGTCCCAGGACGCTCTCGCTCCCAGGGCGCTCGCTCCCTCACCTGTCCCAGGACGCTCTCGCTCCCAGGGCGCTCGCTCCCTCACCTGTCCCAGGACGCTCTCACTCCCAGGGCGCTCGCTCCCTCACCTGTCCCAGGGCGCTCGCTTCCTCACCTGTCCCAGGATGCTCTCACTCCCAGGGTGCTTGCTCCCTCACCTGTCCCAGGGCGCTTGCTCCCTCACCTGTCCCAGGACGCTCTCACTCCCAGGGCGCTTGCTCCCTCACCTGTCCCAGGATGCTCTCGCTACATACAGTTTGATCTCCATACAGTGGAGATCAAAATTAGAGAACAATTTACTGTATGAACACTTGATTTTATCCAGAAATAATGTAATCTTCATCATTCAGAATATTAGGAATTGTATTTGTGGCTGTGCCATACTATTAGAACAGTGTTTTACAAAGTAACTAAGGCACTTCAACAAAAACCCTTTATTTATCAAGTAATCAAAAATGAGAACATCAATGATTGTTGCAGGAAGAAAGATTACAAGTGAAATTTCTGAAGGTTACAGCAAAATTAGTAGGAAGTGTAGAGGCCAATGCTTTGAATGACTTCAGCACAGCTGTGGCCACAGTACATCACTAGTCTCTCACACTGCTCTGGTGTGGTCATGGTCCACTCTTCTTCCAACCTCTTCCACAGTTCATTGACTGTAGTGGGGTTCTTAGCCGTAACTTTGTCACCAAGGATTTTCTAAATATTTTTAATCAGGTTTAGATCTTTGGGCCCACCCCCAAAACATCTCCTAAACCATGACACTTCCTCCTCCACCTTTCACTGACATCTTTGCACACTTGTACTTCAGTCTTTCCTCAGTTTGACGACAAACACCATCAGTTTTCCATCAGACTCCAAAGAATTGAACTTGCTTTCATCACTAGTTTGGACCAGTTCTCCTCTCTCCACACAACATGCTCTTCAAAGGTTAGATTAGCCTTTTTATTTATTTATTTTTTTACTGAAGAGAAAAGAGATTCACTACAGAATGCACTTTCAGTTCGACTTCTCTTAAAGGTGCACTTTGTAAGATTGACAGCTAGTGGATGAAATGGGTTCTGCAGTCCAAATTCTAAATATTGGAGAGAGCTGTTTCTCCTCCTCCCTTCTACTCAGACTCGACTCTCAAACAGGTTTTCCAGATTGAGGACACGTGTCAAGCCTTGCACTTTAATTTGATAAGTTAATTATCAAATTAAACTGCATTGTGCAGTTTGTAATATTGCCAGCTAGCGGTTGAAATTGCTGCAGTTCCGACCCGCGGTCTACCCGAAACTCATATTACAGAGTAGAATTACTGGCTATAGCATTATTTTTCAGAGAAACCGTAAACAAAGTAAAAATAGCATGCTTCCTAAATATCTACAAACATATTATGTTATTTATTCATTTATTAAAAGTTTTTTGCTTAAGAAGTCAAAAAATTTTAACCTTTAAACTTGCAGACAGATCCGTACCCTCTTCAGTGCTGAACTGGAAAGCAATTCCAGTTGCTGTGTTGAACTGATTCAAGAAATCGCAGTTTTAAAATGACCAGTTACTCTTGCAATGACTAAAAAGGGTCATCCCTTTGGCCTTTATCAGAAACACCTCCCGTCGGAGGGTTTTAGTGACTTTGAAATGGCCCACCATCTTAGAGTGGTCAGTAAAACTGGAAAGTTAGGCTGCCAGTTACTGTAAATAGGGTTTGTCAAATAATTAAGGATATTCGCACCAGGTGTCAAATTAAAACAAATATCTTCGAGGTATCTGTAAGTGTTCTCCAATTTTTTTCAGTGTTCTTTGTTAAATATCTTAATTTTTTTTTTTTATACAGAGATTCAGTACTCTTTAAGAAACACCTCCTGTATAACAGTGAAAACATGGAAAGTTGGAGGATTCCGTCAGTGGCATTAAAGATATCTCAAACTTTGTGGCTGTTACTTTTCTAAGAGATGCTAAAAGAAGAGATTTCCTCCAAACAGATGGTAAAAATACATCCGTTTGCCTGTGCAGAATTTTGAAATCCGATTGTAATGTCAGGTCCACTAAAAAATTTAGTTTGAAAATGATTTTACATTGATAAGAAACCACATAGTAACCAACAAAAACCCTATTAACCTAGCAGCCAAAAGATTCCAAAGATTCCTCATAATTCACAAACACAATCGGACACACGAGTCATATTAAAAATGAAAACATCTGATTCAGAGTAAAGTGTCTCAGTGAACAGCAAATTTAACTTGCCATAAGCATTTTCCAACTCTTAAATCCACAGATGGTAACATCTAATTACCCAGAGGCATTTAACTTTATTTTCTATTCCCCTCTCTTTTTAATTGTGTGTGTGGTTTCAACAGTGCTATGTAATTAGCTCAATGGTTCTAAATCGCTTAACTCCTTTGGCAATGAGCTATAAGTGCTTGTTTCGTTTGACATCTGACCTCAAAATTTGAAAGTGGAGTTGGATACAAAAGTCTGGGTCATTGAGTCTGGTGTTGGGGAATCCATTAGAGTAATGGCAGATTTACAGTGTCAAAGAGGCTGGTGTAAGTCCAAGAGGGCAGAGATGTCTTTTTAAGACAGAATGCACAGTCATCTCAATAAAGAGTAAAAATTTTAGAAAACACAAAAAGACTTTAATTAGGTGAGTGACAGTGTCAGTACAAAGTTAACCCCGAAAAATATTTAATCACCTTTGTGTCCAAAATCTGTATGGCTTTTTCTGATCTGTTTAAACACAAAATATATTTATCTTTTTATCCAAACTGTTCTTCTTGTTATTTAAGAGCTTTAAGTGAGGACCGGACCAAATTGAAGTTGTTGTTTATAAATTTATAAGTTTGACTGCATCATATAATAATTATTGTTAATAGTGTTTATCTTCTGTTTGACTACATCTTTAATAGATTTTTCCATAAATTTCTGCCATATGCACATAAACTGACAGTCACCACTGAAAAGCTACTACTAAATGTTGTAGAAACTTTCTGTAAAGTTGCTTTGCAAAAAAAAGTGCTATACAAATTGAATGAATATGAGTGGTTATTAATCCACTTACATCTTTACATGTAATATATTATTAATATGTAAACTTAATATTTTTGGTTTAATTTCTGTTAAAACCTGTATAGTATGTGATATATTCAAATATATTACACATTTGTAATAGTTGAAATTTAGTAAATAGAATATGTTAACTTTGTGTTTTATCAAATAACATACTGTAGTTCAATTTTTAAGTCCTTTACATGTGCTGTAGTATTTTAGTCTACACACCAAAATAAGTGAACTTCTGAAAGAATTACAAAAGATGATTAACTTAAAGATTTAAAATGTACTTTAGATACTTTTAATGGACATTACAAAGTGCATTTTTGTAACAGTAAGTAACAGTACAAACAATTCATTTATTTAATTAATATTAGTATCTGCAATTACAGGTTTATATATATATATATATATATATATATATATATATATATATATATATATATATATATATATATATATATATTGAAGTGCTCACGTCCCACAATTAAGTGCATGTCTTTCTCTCTAAAGGCTTGAAGGAACATGAATTACAAAAGCTACAATGACAGGACTGAGAACAGGAAAATGAACTACAAGACACAGTATGAGTCAATGTTCGCATTGTCACTCTCACAGAAGTCTGTCATTGACTCCATAAGAAACTAACAACCATAAACTCAGGAAACAGTGTCTGTCTGTCGTGTAATAAATACAAAGTCTAATTCACACCAAATGGACAGTGTGAAATAAACTCTGGCAGTTGAATGCACAAAGTCCCAAGGAAACATATAAGGATCTTGTTTTTTTTGTGTGTTTTTTTCTCCCAGAAATCAAGTAGAGCTTGTTAGGTCTTTGACCACTAATTAAACATAACTTGTACTTGTCACCTTTGCTCAATTAAAATGCACTACACGTGCCCACTTCTAATGCAGTGCTCAAACACACCCACACACACACACAAGTCATTAACAGGGAAGGGATGCTTTGCACACACCTCTCACATCGTGTACAGCAGCACCAAAAAGAATTTGGACACTTAGGCCACAGAGAAAAAATATATACATGTCATTGCCTTCGACATCAAACCAAGCGCCCTGCCCTGCAGAAGATTTTGGGCAGAGGATAGATCATACTCAATGCTTCAGACCATTAACCTGCAGCAAATTCACTTTCCCTTCAGTCATCTCATTTATTCTTTTCCCTCAAAGAGGCATGTGGGTTTGTGAGGTAAAAACACATCTCTCACCTGATGTCTCTGACCTTCCTGCCTTCATTCCCCTGGCTGTCAGTCTGTCTCCTCACACCACTAAACACTCATTAGCATTTCCATTATTTGAGTCTGGAGCTCTCACTTTCACAAGAGAGGGAGTCTCAGAAACAATAGACCCTAAAAATGTACATTTAAAATGATTTCCTTGCCTCGCCTTGCCTTGCCTTGCAGTTAAGCTATGCTTATTTGCTGTTGCTACAGTGTTCATTGTAACCATTGCTTTGCCCAAGTCAACTTTCCACATTGACATGACATGACAAACAGTGCAGAATGAACTGTGTAGGGGTTAAAGCCCATAGAGAGACCAATATGCTCAATAAAGGCCAGGAGTCACATTTGGAGTTCAAGCAGTTGACAGAGTTTACTAAAGAAAACAAAAAAAAAGGAGACTGCCTTAAACTAACTTAGAATACAGAAAGACTTGTACTTAGTCTTAGGGATCATTTGATGTCATTTCTACAGGTACTGTTGGGCTAATAGTACAGATACTGTGTTCTTTGTTCTGTGCTATCTTTACACAAATCGTATTATCTCTAAGGACAGTTTCGTTAGGAATGATCCTGAGGACTGCAGGCGAGTCATTAATCTTGTGAGGGCACTTCTCATCTGGGCAGTTGTTGATTCTTCTGTAGACTTGTCCTTTGGCATAATCGCATGCTTATTATATTCCTAAACAAGCCCTGCAAATACACCATTTGATAAAACATAGGCAATATCCTTTCCCTTCAAGGTTGAGTGGCAGTACATCACTGGAACAGACCAGTACATTCACACAGTACACCGATACAAACATCTACACAGCGCTGTCATAGGCTCTCAGTCACCTCTCAGATTACAGAAGTGATTTGTAACATAAAAACTAGAATAGCTACTGTACATTTGTTTTTAAGAAAACTATTATTGTGTATTCATTAAATGATAGAAGAGGAGGAGATTGGAAATCTATCCCTTCAGTTTGCAGTCCTAAGATGAATACGAAGGGTCAAGGGGTTGTTTCAGTGACAAAAGGCACTAAAAGGTAAATCACTATGCAGTAACACTGTCTGTGCAGCTGTTAAAGGCACATTTATTTAATACACTATATGTTTTATGATCTCCCCTATCAAACTGCCACATTTATTTCTCCTTCTTGCTCTGGGATCCCATGATATAACTATTAAGCGCGGGTGACCGTATGTTACACCGGTGGCACATGAGGGAATTTTCCAGGGAAGAGTGCAATATTGATCAAACCGATACAATTTTATTTATTTATTTTTGTTGTTGTTGTTGTTTTGCTTCTCATTATACTCCTATACACAGATGATCTCTGGTCTACCATGCAATAAAAAATAATGGTAACACTTTACTTAAAGCCTTTATGTATAATGCATTATAAAGGGTTATTAAAGGGTATAATGCTCTATAATTATTCATAATGTGTGTTGTAATACATTATATCTTGTCGTTGTCGTAAATAATTTTAACAATTTAAAATACATAGTGTAACAATGAATTGAGAAGTGTTATAATCTATTAACTGTGTCTAAAATTATGCATGAGATTTACAATTTATTATAAGTTACCCTAAAAAGCATAATTTATGCTACTTTTAAAATAACAAATAACTACTTTTGTATTGCACTATCCATAAAGATTTTAAGTGTTACCAAAATAATAAGTTTTACTAAAAAAAAAAAAAAACTTTTACTTTTGCACATGTGACCTCTTCAGCCCATTGTCCTCTTCTGATTGGCCGTCACAGGTTTGCGATGTTTCCTCTCTCTCTTCTTAGGGTGCTGCCACATGTCTGGTTGGGCAGCTGCCCTCGACGGGTTGAACATGTGACCCTAAAGCTGAAACAAGAACTGGGTGTAACAGCAGTGATGAACTTTCAGACTGAATGGGACGTGGTAAACAACTCCCATGGCTGCCGGCGTGACCTCAGTCAACCCATGACCCCGGAGACTATGACGCACCTGTACAAAGACTACGGCCTTTCGTACATCTGGATCCCCACTCCAGACATGAGCACAGAAGGTCAGGCATTGATTTGTTTTAATGTGTAGACTACTAACAGCTCTATTGTTGGATATATGTATTGTAATTCTGCCCTCTGCAGGTCGCACACAGATGCTGCCGCAGGCCGTGTTCTTGCTCTATGGACTGCTGGAGAACGGCCACACGGTGTATGTTCACTGTAACGCAGGAGTGGGTCGTTCCACCGCGGCTGTGTGTGGACTCCTGATGTATGTGTTAGGCTGGAGACTCAGGAAAGTGCAGTACTACCTCACTGCCAGAAGGGCGGCGGTCTATATAGATGAAGAAGCACTGTTGAGGGCCGAAAATGACTTTCATATGAAGTTTGGACGACTCCGTCCATCTGTCTGCAATCCAGAGACATGAGAACAGCGCCCTCTACTGGATGGGAGGACAAGGGGACTTGTTTGTACACTCATCTGTCGTTCAACGGTTAGGGATCAGTACGATTTTTGACATTTACGTATGATTTTTCTTCTGCTCATCAAGGCTGTATCTATTTAATCAAAAATACAGAAACAAACTATACATTTGTGGAATATTACTGTAATTTAAAACAAGAGTTTTCTGTTTTAATATACTTTAAAATAAAATGTATTGCTGTGATCAAAGCTGAATTTTCAGCATCATTACTCCAGACTGTCACATGATCCTTTCGGAAATCATGCTATATATGAAATATAATATGATGTATGATGTACTGGTAATACATCAGTTTATAAGAGTGATTTCTGGAAGACTGGAGTAATGATGCTGAGAAGTCAGTGCTGCGTCACAGAAATAAATAGTATTTTAAAGTATATTCAAATAGGAAACCAATATTAGAAATCGCAATAATATTCCACAATATAAATATTATTAATATTAAGTAATATTAATAATCTTTTTTTTTTGATCAAATAAATACAGCACAAAAGACCACATTAAAAAAATGTGAAAAAAAAAAACATTAAAAAGCTTACTGATACCAACCTTTGGAATGTCAGTGTATATTAATATTATGAGTAATTCATAATGAAAATAAAATACATTATTTAAACTTTGTTTGCTTAAAATGTACCAGACTCACTTCATTTTGAATGTTGCACATCCCTGTGAATGATGAATAGCAAATGTTCATTTAATGAGTATAAAACAACTAAACATGATGATACTAGCTGTTATTTGCCAAGAATCATAATGTGAGATGCAGCACAGATGGCTGTGGTAAGCACATGAGTTTACTGCTCTGTTTATCTTTTGAAATGTTTCACACCTTCGTCTGGGTATTCTTCATTCATCTTGACATGGTCTTCATTTGAAAAGGCACCTTGAGGCAGTTGTCACCCTTGACTGCTAATGTGACGGTTATTGTTCGACTATCTGCCCCTTTTCTCCTCTAACAGGCCACTTTCATTCATTTATGAATGTAACTCAATATTCTTGTTATATATTTAGCACAGCAGTTCCCCTGCCCTTGAAATAAGCTGCCATAATGAAAAGCACTTTCCACTCGACCTTTCAATAAATAAAGACTAGTGTCACCACACTGAGAGAATTGATGTAAGAATTGAAAACTTGAAGTTTTACTCCAGAAAGAAAGAAAAACGAAATAAATAAAGGGAACAGGGTTGAACAGAAGATGCCAGTAATGAACCTCAAGTCAAAAACAGGAATAAATCATTGAATGTAAAAGCACGAGATGGAAAAAAGAGAATATCAATAGAGGTATAATCACACCACAAAAATAATCACTTTATTTATCAGAATTTTCATCCTTTTCCAGGAAAAAGATATGTAAACATCTAAATAGCAATAACACTATCCTAACATTTACTTAAACCAAAAAATAGAATCAAATTGATTTGAATTGTAAATAATAATAATAATAATAATAAAATACAAATCCAAAAAACACTATTTAAAGATTCACTACCATGCAAAATATTCTAATATTTATTTGGTGTTCAAGTAACATTACTTATTATTAGTAGAAAAAAGTTCAAAAGAACAGATTTAATTAGTCATCTTTTGCTCTTTAACTTTTGATCAGTCACCCAAGCCAAATAAATGTATTGATTTCTTTATTTGATAATAATAATAATAATAATAATAATAATAATAATAATAATAATAATAAAAGCATGTCTGTATGTTTAAATATTTTTTACTGAAAACCAAAACAAAGAATTTTTTTTTTTTTTTTTTTTGCAGTGTAGTCATCCAACCCTACAGTTAAATTTGTGTTAGCCATAAGCGCTCATGACCAAACAGAAGAGGATCATGGATGAGTCACCGAACTGTGGGCATTATTTCACACAATAATACCCTGATCCACACTTAGCATCTCAACTCACTGCTGTTCCACTTTGATATAAAGCCTCACCACTTCTGAAGTGAGTATACTGTACACAGTCTATTCCAGGAACTAGATCAAGCAGCTTGGTGTTTTGAGTATGAGTTTCTCTCTGTCAGTGAAGTATTTTACAGTCACATGATCTTTTTGAGCTGGTTTCAAAAGGCTAATATTATTAATCTATTTCCATAATCCCAATGCAGTCTTGTGTCTCACTGAAAGTCTTTATTTAGACTGCAAGACAGATAAAGAATAAAGATGAAAAGCATTATTGCAGTTTTGTTTAAAAGCTACATTTACTGAGAAAGAAAGAGTGTGTGTGTTTTTGGGGCAGAAGATGACCGGTCACCGATATTTAGGCATGACTTTGAAAATGTCACTGTGTTTGTGTGCATGTTCCATTGTTATGTTATTATCGGAGGTGTAGAAGCAGATATTTTCCAGCACCTCATCTATTTTTAGCAGTGTTGGTTCTGGAACAGATGCCTACTCTGAGTGGTTGATACTCCTCCACTACAGAAAACGCAGAACTGGCATCCTACATGTACTGGTTTCAAACAAGATCCCGATGGCTACATGGGATTTGTATCATGCAGCGATCAGGATCATCATCATGTTCATTGTAAAACTATAGATATGGGAAAGTTTCCATTTGAATGGGTTGCAAAGATTGTTGTTCAGAAAGAAAAAGTTAAATAAAAATCCACACCGCGCTCCAGTCCATCAATTAACATCTTCTGAAGCCAAAAACTGTTTGTAAGAGACCAATCCATTGAGATGTTTTAACTCTAAAGCATCACTTCTAGACAAAAAAATAACTCTTGCAAAAAGTACCTGATCTGTGCATATTTCTCTCTTGATTCAGATAAGACCACTTTTTCACTGTAGAAAGCACCTCTTTCATTTTTACTCTTATTTATTTTATCCATCCAAAGCAGATGTTTTCACAGGTTTTTTTTTTTTTTTTGACACTTAATCTTAATAATGCAATGCTGGAGATTGGAGATGCTGATTAAACAAAGCCTGAAACAAAAAATGTATGGGCATCAACCAAACAAAATGACTGTGCAGACAGAAAGCAATAATACATCCTGAGTGAACACGTGTGTGACCTCCACTGACTTTGATGGAAAGCAATGAATAGCAGCAAATTGCTGTGAGAAACATCATTTACATTTAAATATATAAAGTTCTTAAGTAAGTTTTGATCAGTTTCTGAAGTTCTTCCACCAGTCCAAATAACTTTCCACATTCACACATACAGTAAATACCTCACAAATGTGAGAGAAATGCTCACACTGAACCCAGTTATTAGTCCAGAAATTGTTTACGAGGTGTCAAGTTCATAATGAGTGCTTTTGAGGAAAAAATACATTGTTACTGGATTTGCTGTGGTATTGCTTTTTGCAGATGCTATTGAGAAATATATATATATTATTTTTTCCTCTTGGAAAATAACACACTTGATGCATCCAGAAACACATACTGAGTTTGTACTGCATTTAAATTCGAACTCAGCTCATAAAAAGTACACTGTAACAAATTTATGTAGTTTTCACAGCATTATTACTATTTAATGAACAAATCCATAATATAGAACATGTATACATGTTTGTACGTTGCTGTAAATCTGCAAAGCATCATGGTTAAAATTACAATAGTGGAAAATGTTACAGTACAATTATATTTTCCTGTGAATCATATTAAAGTAATTTTGAGCAGGATTTTTTTCTTCAGCTAGATTTAACAATGTGATAAAAAATTATTTATTTTTTTTACCTCAAAGTTAAAGTTGCTAATAATGTTTTTTCATATTTTTTGTCGTTATTGTTATATTTGCAGTTTTCACTCATGAAGTTAACTTTATTTGTTTTTTTTTACTTTCAGAGTCCACCGTTAGAGAGCACGTGAGAGTGAGGTTGGACATCCACATTAGCCGGTAAATGTTTGCATATTATTACAAAAAAAAAAAAAAAACATCAAATTTTGATATATATTAATTCTTGGCATCTGATGACATCATTAGTTCGGTAAAATACTAACACTGCTGGATAAAAGCAACTCTGGAATTGTGTCTGTGTATGTTTGTGGATTAGCCATTTGAAGCCGTGTATTTGTTTTTCTCTTGTTAGATACTGCACAAAGATATTGCTTCAAAACTGAAAGAAAATGTAACAATAGGTAAGACTTTAAAACTGCTCAACATTTTTCGCTGTTATTTTATAATGTTGTTAACCCTTTCAATGACAAGCGACAGTAATGAGTAGTTTTCTGGTTTGTTATGTGATGTTTGACATATACCCTATACTGGAACAGCATTTTATAGTTAAAAAAAACTATATATTTTTAGGTTTATGAAAAAATAAAAAGTGTTTACTGACTGAAAAATACAAAATTTAAATCTATTTTATGCCTTTCTTATGTATTTTCACATTTTAAAGTCAATAAATGTTATTTTTGTGGCAAAAGCCATGTCTTCCTTTCACACTACATACAAATAAAACAGTAACACAGCATTCTATTACTCTGATTGCAATTACGGTACTGTGATGTTTACTGTAATACAAATTAAACTATTTACAGTAAGTTACTGTGATTAAATTTATAGTCAGCATACTGTGGAATATATTACTGCAACTTACTAGCCAATTGTTGCCAGCAAGTTACTGTATATTTCACAGTAATCTTTTTATAATGTATGTTCAGTACATACTAGTTCTATACTACATCTGCCATGTCACATGACCCACCTGTGCCTGTATATTACCCACCTGTCATTGTATATTAAAGAGTCCATCAGACATGCTCTTCATAATCCCACTGAAATAATAGGTCTTCCAGGTACTTTTCACCTACTGTTTTTTGAATACTATGACTTTTGGACATTCTACTTGTTTGGCGCACTGTTTTTTTGCATACTATAAAGTAATGAAGTATTTGATTCTGGATGCAGCAAGTATATTTATAATGTGCATACTGATGCCACACTGTAACACTATGATTCTGCAATTCAAATGTTTGTAAGGGCATTCGACACTTGCATGCACAGCTATCAGAGAGATAATCAGATCATGAGACAGAGAGATGGAGTTTGTGAGAGAACTGCATTTAATCAGATAAACACTATTGAAATAATTTCACACAAACAGAAACGAGACGCGAATGCGGTGTGTGTCTGAGAGAGATAAGTGTTGACTCCCACAATAGTGGTTGAACTGACGGAGCAGAACTTTGAATAAATGAATGTGAATGAACCACAACAATTACTAAATGAAAATGAATAGCTGTTTGAAACGCATGGCTGATAATTTTAAATTTTAAATTAGAATTACAAATCCAAAATGTTCTCAGAAATGTACTGAACTGCTCAGTAGTGAAATAAACCACATGGACTTCATCAATCAATCAATGTATACTTGTAAATTAAATCAAATTAAATCACAATTAATTGCAATAACTGATGAAGAAAGTCCCCAAATTATAATTTAAACAAGTTACTTTAGAAGAAAAAAAGAACTGAACTCAAGGTAGATTTTTTTTTTTTTAAGGTGACGTTTTAATAATGTTGGTCAGTGTAAACATGCAGGTTTGTGTCTTTGTCCTTTATGTCGCATGACATTTTTTGTATTAGGTTAACAAGATAAATTGACAGCCCTTAAAAAGGGACTTCTGATTACATGCAATTAAGATCCAGCAGGTATCAGAACTAAACAAGAACATGACGTCTGAGGTTGGTGATTCATTTGCAACAGATGCTAAACTGCAAAAATACAGATATAAATATAAATATAGACTGTTTTGAATGAATTACTCATTTTGTGCATGTGTCTGTGTGAAGTCAGTACATTGCATTTCTCTGTGAAACTTTCCAGATTGTTTCATTGGAAATACAATAAATTGTAATATTTAACCAAAAAATTCTTACTTTACCACAAAAGTAACAAAAAACCAACCCGATCTCACGGCAATTCGTACATTTTTCACAAGGTGGCTTATTCGTACGAATTCGTAAGACGACACTCGTACAAATTCATATGAATGTTGCCAAATCGTACGTATTTTACGAGTTGCAAAATTCGTATGAATTTGTACGAATGACCTACACCTAACCCCGCCCCTAAACCTAACCGTCACTGGGGTTTAGACGAATCCTATAAAATCATACGAGTAAGGTCGTACAAATTTGTACAAATTGGCCGTGAGATAGCGTTGAAAAAACACAACAACAGAAAAAAGCTTTCAAAAATAAAAATAAAAAATCAAGCGCTTATAACCACATAATTTATTCAGTCAGCACTGCATTGTTCAAAATTAAACTCTTTGTTCAGAATACTCTGAATCACACACACACAATTCAAAGTAATTTAACTGCAACCTGTCAAGAACTTTAATTTAGAAAAAAACATCACTTTTCAAGTCTCTGTCACAATCTTCATACACTCTCAGAAAAGTGCCATTAGTGGACCTTTAGGGATAACAACAGCTTGTCACTGCAGTACCTTTAAAAGAAACCCTTCCGTACCTTTTTTACCTTCTGAACAGTGCACATATTAGTACCTTACAATTGTAATATGTACCATTAAGGTGTGCCATTATGGTACTATTATGAACCCCTTTAGGGATAACAAAGGTGTACATTGGTGTCCCTCTGGGGGTGCTGCCCCATTGACAAGCTATGGCCCCTAAAGGTACAATAACTGTGCTTTTTTTTCTTTTTCTTTTTCTTTTTCTGAGAGTGTATGAAATGTCTGTAGCTACTCTTTGTGAAAGAGAGTATAGTCACTGTGTGTGTACTCTTTAATGCAATCTTATAGGAATAGGAAGCACTGTGAGTGATAAGATAACAACTGCCCTTTTCTGTTGATTTTATCATTTTGAATGATAATGAATAGAGGAAGGCATTATAAATGTAGCACTAACACATTTACAGCTCACTTTGCCAGTGGAAGAAGTCAGAAAAACTAGAGTTTGTAAAGAGAATCAACTGATGTGCCTCTCACAATGAATTTTGAGAGTAAATGTGTTGATTATGATGAGGCATGTCATGAGATTGAGGTGAGCAGCTGCTCATTTATCATAATATCATTGACATAAGATGAACAAGTGCATCCAAATTTGACATTTATAACACACATTTATTTGCTATTGTTGCCGTAATCACAAATAAATCATTATAAATGTGTATAAAGAAAGTAAACAGGGCCTATTCGAATTTTATGTTGGCTTAATAATGATGGGAAGAAGTCTGTTTTCTCTCATTCCATGATCACTTGGTACTGTAAGTATGAAAAATTGTTCAAGTGTGAATCTGTTACAAATGTGACTGCATCATATAATAACTACTGTTAATAATGTTCATCATCTGGCTGACTACGTCTTGTATTAATTTCTCTGAAATATCATGTCATACGCGCACAAACTGACAATCACCACTTTAAAAGCTAGTACTAAATATTGTAGAAATTTAATTTTCTGTAAAGTTTCTTTGTAATGATTTGTATTGTAAAAAGCGCTATACAAATAAACTTGAATTGAATTGAATTAAAAAATTGGGTGTGGAATGGTTTTTTGTGCAAATATTGTTAATGAATCACATGCAATACAATTGTGAAGCACATATATGGTTACACGGTAAAAATCTGCTTATTTCAACTAAAATTAAAAACTTAAAATGTTTAGTTGCTTCCATAATTTTTTTTTTTTTGGGAATGCATTTCATCCAAGTCATTTAAACTAAAAGAGATCAAACTGAATTTCATGTAGCTTACTCAACTTATTTTTAAAGTTAAAGTGATGTAAAAACATTGCCAATTTACTATGTCAGGCAAATTAGCATCCGTCTTTTAGAATTATCTTATTTTTCATAGTTTTATAAAACAGACAAACTACAGAACAGTTTACACCAGAGGGGCAGAAAGTTTAAAACTGAAATTGAAATGAATTACAACTTTCTGAGATACACATTACTTTGGCTCTGTGAATTGTGTAAAAGTGAGTGTGGTAACAATATGTAACAGAAATTAGTCGAACCAGACAAATTAAAGAGTCTATCAAAGCGTCTGAAACGCGAGAGCCGAATTCCCTCAGGAAGTCATAAATCAGTTCTAGTGCCACAAGAACCAAGCAAGATAACCAACCAACCAACTTGTTCACACAACAGCTTTCATCATTAACACCAATAGAACAATTATTAACAATTTTAATTCGATGAAGAGATTGTCAAATTTGTTGTTCGTAATTGAAATGCAACACTGGACATCACATGAAAACCCAGGAGAGTACTGCACAAGTCCCATTGACCCCCCCCCCCCCCACCTAGCAGAACCAGACTGAAATTCCTAAGGGGGGGAAGGGCTTTAAACCTCTGTCTTCACAGAAAAGTCCTTTGCCAGAGAATGGCAAAGAAACTTCTTTCGTACAGATATATGGACCAGAATGAACTCAAAAAGAATTATAAATGAATCATTCCATTGCTTAACTCCATATTCATTTATGTGTAACCCACACATTTGACTATCATTCATGACTCTGCACTTTCAGCCAACGCCCAACAACCACGGGCTTCCCAAGACGTCACTTCAGCGACTGAACTTCCAGCCGATCAACGACCTCGGGATAACCCTTTCACCAAGACTCCTTTTTCACAGGAGATGCAAGTAACTTTACCTCCAGACTCAGACATTTGTGCTGGTGTATCTAATATAATTTTAACCCCACTGAGGAACTCAATGCGAGGGTTAATTAAGTGATTGATGGTTGTTCATGTCTATGCAATTTAACGTATTGCTGTCAACTTGGGAATCCATATTTCCATTCTCTTAAACTCATCTTTCCCTAACTTTCGACCTTCCTGCAACTTGTGTGAATGTGTGAGTGCGTGCGTTTATGTGTTAGATTAGTTTATATGTCTTAGATTTATCTAATAAAGCCTTATTCATATTGAAAAGAGAAGTATCTTGTGTTTTGTGCTTACAAGTTAATGTCTTAAACTGCCGATCTTGTTACTGTGCTAATTGATAGTGTTTTCACTATAGTTTGGATATTAATATCCAGCACAGATTTGATGTTAAACCGCTCGTTCAGTGAATCGCAGGCGCGTCTCCGTGAACAGCCGTGAAACAGTGATTCTGTTCAAATTCCCTTTAAAATCTTAAATGATTCCCTTTGAGCTAAATTGACCTGTTTACCTAACAAATATTTAAAAGTATCTAATTCCAGGTACCTTATGAAAAGCAAATCAATTTCCTTGTAGAGTATGGCTAGGTAAAGGCCCACTCCTGAGAAATGCTGAACTAATTGTTCTTTAGTTGATTGCTTATTGAAAACAAATTAAAAACCATCTGTGTTTCTTTGCAAGTAAGTTAATCACTGGCTGCTGTAATGTGGTTAATTATTAATTGTTCTACATATAAAAACTGCAAGTTTGTTTCTGAAGAAGAGAAAATTAGGTTTTGTTGGGGAACATAGTGTTCAGATAACGCTGTGGAGCAATAATCACAACAATGAAATTAAAAGCTATTTCCTTTACAAGAACTCATAAACCAAGCTTCACAGTGAACAAAACTCCAACCCAAATTTGCTCTGTTTTCTTTTCCTATGGTTTTAATCAAACTAAGAGCTTTGCTTTAAACTGAAGCAGTATCAATCAAAGCGAGCCACTCCAAAGACATTGGACTGAATTAGTGCTTTGTGTTTGAAGCCTGAACAGCCTGCTTCATCAAAGCATATTTACAACAAAATAAATCAAAGTGCCTGAATGTACTGAAATGTTACTGCTTTCAACAGACATTTTCCATCCAAAACTGGAAACAATTAAGTGGAGGATTTATTAAAACACAGCAGTCATTACAGTATGTTGAATCTCAAAACATGTCCAGGTCACATTTGACTGCAATCGGAAAGATGAAGAAATAAAAAAAAACATGTAATTATGGTGTTATAACATGGTAAACGTGTTATGGCTGTTTCTTTAACTGTATATCACTCTTAGAAATATGAGTAAAAGGTTAATAAAGTTCATCAGAATCCACATATTTTGTCACTTTTGTCATCATGTGGATTTGTCTGTCAGACCTCATTAATATATTTCACTCCATTATATTTATATTTCCACTGCTCAAAAACAAACTAATTAATACACTGTAAACGAATAACAGATGCTGGGTATGACAAGATATTTAATTAAGTGATCACAAAATAATAAATTAGGTGTCGATCAAAAAAAAAATAATCCTGAGAAGATGAGTTCCTATTGCTTAAATCTGTAAATTAAGTCAAATGGTTTGATGAATGATGTATTTCCATTAGGTGGGACATTTTAAAAAACATAAGGCATTAGTTTGCATTTTAAAAAGCATTTTACTAGAACAGTTTATTTATGTTGTAAAATTTGTTGTCAGCTAGTCGGCTTTCAGGAGTAAAAGTGCCAAAATATGTCATCAAATCAACTTTTAGGAGAAAACTAGTTCATAGATGACCTCAAATCTAAGAGATGTAGCCTAAAAGTTTTCATCTAAAATACCTTGAATAAAAACAAGAATTGAATAGAACGAGTTTTGATATTCAGAGAAGTAAATGTGATGCATATCCTCTTCTGACAGCTCAGATCTAAAGAAACAAATCTTCATACACAGACACAGAATTAAAGCATAAAAATAATTAATGAAACTATAAAACTTTTCTCAGCTCTGTAAGTAAATATAAGACATTCATGATTCAGGAGTCATCTATTGAGAGCTTACCTCATTGTGCTGTCATCCATCAAACATTTAGTCTGCGGCTTTTATTGTGAAGTCTTTTGTTTGTGTTTTTCTACAAAAGACACATCATAGTTGAGGATGAAAAGAACCAGTCTAGTTTTCTAACTGTGATTTCTGCAGTAAGCACATAGTTGTGAGTTCAGATCATCTGGGTTAAGTTCTATCATCTTAATTTATTACATACTGTAAAAAAATAAAAATAGGGTTAATTGACCCTTCGCAAAGACCTGCCCCCTTAGTTACTGTTGCTAAATCTGACAAGCCATGGGGCTCTCACGCCACACATTTTGTGAGAAATACAAACAATAAAAGACGTTTTGCGGCTCTTTAATGTGTCATGACAGACGGGTAGCACCTCAGTTCAAGCAATACGTAAAATAAGCATCTCTTCTTCTTTAATAGTTAGAAAAATGAAATAAACACAAATGAACATCAGAAGGTATGTTATTTTAACTGTGAAAAAGAAATACGTACAAACCGTTTCAAGTCTACATATGTTAATTTACTCTCCTGTCTGATTTGTTTATTGGACAAAATGAAGGATTCTGCATTATTGTTGGTCAGATCTCCTGTCAGTCAAACTCCCAGTGAATGGTGGAATGGAGTTGTATGTGTTGTAGCCTTTAACCTGCTATCATGACTATTCAAAGTAGAGCTGCAGATAACTTTGGCACAATATCCATGAGGACAGCAGAAAGTCACTATTTATGTAAAAGGAGGAAGACAGAGTAGTAAGCAAGGCAATCATCTGATGGTTCAGGCATAACGTCTCAGAGTTATTGTTTAAATCAGTTTAAAAACAAGTACTGTACATCAACTATTAAAATGGGGAAATTTATTAATAAGGGAAAATATAATAGAAATAGAGGCCAATTACAGCACCTTAATTGGTTGCAGCAGCTTGTCAGCAATGTTTACATACTGTATGTTAGCTAGCATGCTAGCAGCTTTCTGCACTCACGTTCAAATCTGAGGTGATTTTACCCCAGTGCTTTCTCTTTCTCCTTATGGTTGTGATACATTTTCGACACATTATTCAGACAGTCCTGTTACTACAAAACGTCTAATAGCATTTTTTTTTTGTTTCCAATATCCAACGGAGCCGTACAGCAAAATGTAGTCATCATCCCGATTTAAATCCTAAATATCAAACTCGTTTTGATACGATTGGGGTGGCCCCGATTTGTGTGCAAGCAGATCGGGAGGTGCAAGATTTGATCTGTGAACACCTCACATTATCAGATAATCCATGCCGAACATCAGGACTGATCAAGGTGCTCGAGAAGATTTTTGCTCCAATTTATTTTCAGGAGAGGAAAATCAGGCCTAAATTGGGCTAAAAATCCTGTAGTGTGAGTCTGGCTTGTATGATGACAGAATTTATTTATTTTTTAAATAATTGAAATTATACTCTAAAGAAGAAACTAAAACTACCAGCAGATGCCGATAAAAATCGATTCGTTCAAACAGCAGATTCATTCAGGAATTCAGTAAACGGCTCCTTCTATGAATGGTGGGTCTTTGAATCTTTGGTTCATATATATATATATATATATATATATATATATATATATATATATATATATATATATATATATATATATATATATATATATAACGACTATAAATTTGCTTACAATAGAAATTAAACTGAAATTGTGGTCGTATCTTAGCAATGTTATCAAATCTGGAAAAGGCTGTGATTTAGTCTAATGTGAGTTATGAGGCGTTTGTAAACTTACTGTAGTTTTCCACCAAAATAAAAGCTTGAGACTTTGATGTTTTAAAATAAAAAAATGTAGGACATATTACTTACTACTAACTACTGTTATTATTGTTATTAATTAAAAAAGCAAGGGCCAAGGCAGGGGACACACTTTATTTTAGGTGGCCTTAACTACTGTGTACTTAATCATTTGATACAACTGAGTTACATGCAAGCATGCTAATTACTTTTAATTTACTTGCACATAGTTAACATGTGTCGGTACACTGTTAACTTAACCATAACCCAAACCCTTGTTCTACAACCTACAGCCAAGGTCAGAATTTTACAGAATCTGCAAAACATTAATTATTTTACCAAAGTAATAGGGATCGTACAAAAAAGCATGTTTTTTTATATTTAGTACTTTCCTGAATAAGATATTTTACACATGATGTTCACATATAGTTTACAAGAGAAAATAATTGTTTAATTTGTAAAAATGACCCCCTTCAAAAGTTTACATCCCCTTGATTCTTAATACTGTGTTACAGAAGGTTCAAATGCTCAGTGGTCCGAAGGAAACAATGCATTAAGTGCCTAGAGGAAAAAATCTTTTGAATTTAAAGATCAGGTTAAATTTACCTGACTTTTGTATTTAATTTTTCTCTGGGAAAACATGTATCTTCTGTAGCTCTTGTGGTAAGTTCTGTACTAATATATATATATATATATATATATATATATATATATATATATATATATATATATATATATATAGGCAAAATAAGAAAAAATTACACATTCAAAAGTTCACAACCTGGCTCTTAATACACTGTGTTTCCTTCTGGAGCATCAGTGACCATTTGAACCTTTTGTCCATGAGTCCTCAGTGTGAGAAGTTGTACTTTGATCAGCCTGATAGCTCTTAATTGATTAAGGTTAAACCAACCCAAGTGAGAACACCTTTAAAAATCTACTATTTCCATTGGCATTAGAGTGTGGTCTCTCTCTCTCTCTCTCTCTCTCTCTCTCTCTCTCTGTCTCTCTAAAGAGTAAATTAATCTCACTTCCATGTTTATGAAACCAGCTTTAGATGACTAGCTGGAAGATATGTTAGCCATATTGACACTTAATCTTTACATTAAAAAAAATTAATCGGGGCCCTAATGCACGCCAAGAAAATACTTACTGCACCAATATAACGGCAGCCTGATCTGTTGAGACAAGGATTGATACATGGATTTATGTTGTTTACACTGAACTCTAACCCTATACGTCAGAACCGAAGAGTCACCCGACCAGGTGTTTTCCAATCTTCTACTGTCCAGTTTCAGTGAGTCTGTGCCCACCATACAGATTTCATGTTATTAGCTGTCAGGATTGGAGCTGCTGTGGTCTTCTGCTGCTCTAGGTTTGATGTGCTATTCATGCAGAGACACTCATCTGCCCATCACTGTAGTAATGTGTGGTGTGCCATTCTCTTCTGATGCCTGGCAACTTGCAGATAAGTTACACTGATAAAAATGTATACTGACTATTCTGTAAAATATTAAAATAAGCATGAATCCACATCAAGATCCACAAAGTGTATGAGGTATAGTGCATCCCCTAAATCAGAACTGGCACTTAGAGATATTGAGCAAACACCCTTTTATTTGCTAAAGAAAGAGATTGATTTCTTTGAGAGGAAAGTGTAAAGTTTCACATGAGGAGCGATTCATATGAAACAAGGTTCCATTTCAGTTAAGATGCCACCTTAGAAAGCAGATGCCGATATGAGCAGCAGACAGCAGTGAAGCTCACTAGGATCTGGAACAGAGCCTGTAGTATATCTGACATAGTTCAGCACTTCTCTGACCTGCCTGAAATTGAATATTGATTGCGAAAAGAGAAATACCAACTACTTACCTCAAACAGACTTTCTGAAGGTTTTGTCGCAAGCAGCCAAAACCAATTAGAAGACACATTGGCTACACAAAGGAGAATTTGCAAGTGGTTTTCAAATGTAGGGATATTATATCACTGAAAACACTGATTCAGTGTTAGAAATTTCAGTAAAATCTAATTCTGTTTCCAAATGTATGTTTGCTTAGAGTGTAATTGAGGTTGTTTGTAAAGGGTGGCATTTACAATGTATATTGAATATAAGCAGGTGTCTCACACTCCCTTATTGCTGATTGTAGTAGTTTCAGGGAAGTATGCCTTCACTGCATTCCCCTTGTACTTCATTGAAAATATATTGTGATCTAAAAGATAACTTTCTCCCAGCAGCACTCTGTGCTACAATTCTTCATCCCCGCGAACTACTTACGGACTCTCTGCACCCTAGAAACAGAATAAGAGTCTGACAAACGCCTTCTTACTTTTTAGAAGAGGCGCCTCTAGCCTTTATAAGTACTGGGCCACAGTCTCTCCATCAAGTTAAAAGTTCATGCTTGACGTGAGTTAGAGCTGGCATTTTGGGACTAGCTGGCAGGCCCTCCATTGAATACCAGTAGTTCCCTTTCAAGGGAACTTCGAACTGCGTCCTCTAGGGGCCGCTATGGGGAACACCTTGTCTGACCCGCGTCTGAAGCATACATTGACAAAACACCAACTTGTTGGCTGGCGACTGCCTCTGACATCACTACCGGCTCGACTATAAACAGGCACAGAGAGAACACGTCATCCTCTTCTTCAGCTTCACTGACTGTTTTGTTTATATGCCCTTAGAGGACACAGTTCGAAGTTCCCTTGAAAGGGAACGTCTCAGGTTATGAATGTAACCATGGTTCCCTGAGTAGGGAAGGGGACACTGTATCCTCTAGCTCCCTGCCATGCTTCGGATGCAAGCTTCAGATGAAGAAGTGAATGATGTGTTCTCCCTGTGCCTGTTTATAAAAGCGCCGGTAGTGACGTCAGAGGCTATAGCCGGCCAACAAGTTGGTGTTTTGTCAACGTATGCTTCAGACATATGCGGGTCATGACAAGGTGTTCCCCATAGCGGCTTCTAGAGGACACAGTGTCTCGTTCCCTACTCAGAGAACTATGGTTACATCCGTAACCTGAGACATTTTTATTGCTGAAAAGTTCCAGAAAAAAAAAATATTATGGGTAATTAAGAAGGAATGAAAGAGCAAAAGTGCTTAAAAAGCCAGATTAAACTTCAGAAAAATAAAACAGAGAGCTAATAGTTGTTCATATGTTACTTCAGTTTGATCAAGACAAAGAGCTGCTTTTAAACAGTGGCCTATAAAAAAGGCATTTGTCTAGCTACATTCACATTAATCCTCATAGAAATTCAATTTTTGTCCAGAGAAAAGGGCAATTGCATTTTAAACCAGTGACCATGGCGAGTGAGGGCGAGATATTTTGTTAATAAAATTATCACATTACAAGAATAGCACTGTTTTCTCTGTGTCGTAACAGTTAGCTTGAAGTTTTACACATGCAAAACTTAATAAAAATTATTTAATCTTTTTCCGATGTTTCAGAAAAGCTTGCAAAGCTTGAAAATGCTAGTGTGGACAGTGAGTGTTTTTTTTTTGTTTGTTTTTTTGTTTTTTCAGATGTGTCCAGATTAATGTAGACATAGCCAGTGATTACTGGCAAGCCTGGATAGAGGACATAATTTTTCTTCCTATCGCCTAAACAACCCCATCACTTTTTGGATTTAATCAGAGTACAGGTACTGTTGCATAAAGTGTGCAAGAACACATGGTGATCATTTAAAATATGTACTAGTTTATGTATTAGCTGGTACAACCTAATAATTAGTTTTATCAGTCAGAGAACACAATTTAGCAAGCCACTTCTTTAAATCAAAACACGGCATGTACCTTACAGACCTACAGTACAAGGATGATGCAGGTAACAAGCAGTGCAATCAAAATATTTTTTGCTTGCAGAGGCAACTAACATGCGATCAAGTGATGTGAATAAAATTTTAAGTTTGCTGGAGTATCACAGCTGTTCGGAAATGAAATATCAGGTTTTGAGTGGCACTTTGTTGCACTTGCTATATAACATACCACTTACAAGAGCAAGCGTGGAACAAAAACACATTTGGTGAAGCAATCATGTTATTTTTAACATATTTTGTCATGACTTCTGTTTCACAGGACACAAGCGCTTTGCATTGCAAGTTCAATACTGTATCAGGTGGACTACCAAGCAAGTTTACTATTGCAAAAAAACTATAGCAAAAGATTATAACAGTAGGCCCAATAATTCATACACTTTGGTAAAAGTGTTTTAAGGTCATAACATTGAATTGTGCAAGGAACTATGTTACATATTCATGTATTTGTGATTTGTTTGTTTTAAGTTTTGATATTTTTGTTCTCTAGAGGGCGAGTGTGTTCTGTCTTTGTTTTATTGGGGACTGATTGCCGGCACCTGTGGATGCTGTATGTTTGGCATAAGAAGTCCAAGCAGCCAAATCTGTGTGGCGGGTGAGGTGGATGGCACCTCTGTGTGCCTTATTGTCGTGTCCTACCCCCTTTAATTTTCCTATTGTTATGTCTATCATTTTGTTAATAAATTCTCTATTGTATGAGCTGTGTTGTCTATGTCCTCTAGTGTGTTATGGCTGTGGTCGTAACAAACTGTATGAAAATTAGTCTTAATTATGTGAAAAGGAATCAAAGTTGATGGTGTTTTACTGACACTCAACTGACATGTTCATTTCAGCAGAAAACGGCAGTGAATTGTATGTATTGGTATTTTTTTACGTTTTGCAGAAATGTAGGGTGATGCATATTTTCCCACTGAGCCTGGGTTGTTTATATTTATAAAATTGTCAATTCCTTTTGGATTCTTATTCCAGTTTATGTCAGTTTATGCCTACTGCAAAAGCATTTGACTGTGTTGCTTTTATTATAGGCTTTTTTCATTTCAGTTCTCATTCTTGTGGCTATTTTTCAGCAAAATGTAAATTTTTACACATCTAAAAATGACATTTATACAAATGTAAAAATTAACAATGCTGCATTTTGTTGAGCTGCTCCATGATTTTTTGGAAAAGCTACAATATTTTGAGAGATGAGCTGCTGTCTAAAAAATATAAATGACTAAAAAATCATTAGTTATTAGAGTCACTACTACTTCCAAGATTGCTGATGATGTGAACATAATCTTTTTACTCTCTTGTTCTGTAGTGTAAGTGAATCAGATGTATAATGTGAAGTCGGAGACTCTGATCTGCAACGAGTGGGCAGACATCCAATCTCCTTACATGACAGCTTTGTTTTCGGCTTTCTTTCAGCACTACCTCATTTAGTTTGCTGTCTAATTTTACTTTGCAGGGAAAAAACTGGACCTTGTTCATTTTCCTGCCTCAGTGACTCCAGCAATAGAAATCCACAGTGAGATAGAAAGAGACATGTGAACCACACACACACACACACAATCACACATTATAACTCACTCAATCAATCCAATGCAAGTAAATGATGGAAATTAAGCGTCAAAGTCTGAAAAAACTAGTTTGTGTGTATATACATCCATGATATTGATAGATACTTCACTACGGTTCACTAATTAAAAACATGCTGAAACATTTCTGCTCTAAACCTCCATAAGGGGCAGCCAGATAATGACATTCAGTCTTTATATTTGTCACAGGTGTCTGTTGTTCAGGATTGAAGGAGTCACGAAGAACAGTCTTTATAAATCCAACAGGTAATACAGAGCACATAGTATCGACGGCATCGGACAAAGGAACAGACAACATTTCTAATAAAATGGTCACAGGGAGCACATGGGGAGAAAAATTAACACAGACAGTTCGCCCCCCTCCCAAAAGGCTGCAGGATCAACAAATGTAGGGGTGGAGGGGAACTCGGGAGAAGGTTCGGGTGGAGAACGGACACCCGGGAGAAGGGCGGCAAACATAGTCCAGGGAGGACCAGATGGAGGGTGGAAACAAGAGGAGCCAGGGCAGACTAGACTGAGACAGGAGGGTTTTGGAGCAGGCGGAGCCAGGCATGACCCAGGCCTCAGCCATGAAGGCGACCCATGGTGAAGGAAGGAAACAGGATGAGCCAGGAGGGACTGGGAGCAGGCGGAGCAAGGCGGGACCCAGACCACAGCCTTGAAGGTGACCCACTGTGGAGCTGATAGAGGGAGGAGCCATGGTGGAGGAGCCCGAGGTGAAGATGGAGAATCAATGAGACAGGTCGACAGGGGGAATCCAGAGGTCCAAGACAGAGCAGATGGCGACTGAGGCAGAGGCAGGGATCCGGAAGCCCACAGTGGAGCCAGAGCTGCAGAACAGAGGATAAGCTAAAGGGAAAGAGGAGCCTGCCGGGTGGAGGCAGTAACTCAACTGCATCACAACCGACCGCTCCACCAGGAGGACCCCAATATAACCCCTTGCTGCAACACCGTCAAGGGAGGAGGAGCCAGCAGTAAAAGGTTACCATTACCTGGTGAGCTCCTCATGCACCTCCGGGAAAATAAGGCACTGAGGCGGAGCACTGAGAACCAGTGTGAGCCAACCTGAGAAACCAATCACCCAGCCTCGAAGGCTCAGGATGTGGTGGAGGTTTCCACTCAAGCCCTACCCTCACTGCGGCACAGGAAAGCCATTATTTCTGGATCTGATTCAGGCATTGCTACAGTCTCAGAGGATAGCAGCACAGCCAAATCTTCCTCTCCAGAAAGCACTGGCTAATATAAAAGATACTGCTGGTGTGCTCCTTGTAGAGGGCCCAGCATGTTTCATTGGCAGCTCAAATGGTTGCGGGGTGCAAGAGAAGTGATGGTCCCCCGAGAGTTGGTTCCCTGGAGGGTTTCCTATCACTGTTACCCTCAGACTGCCCATGTTACTGTCTGAATTCGCCCCCGCCTCACTGCCACCATGATGAGAACTAGAAATAGATGGAGGCAATGGAGCTCCACCCCTTCGAGGAAACAGAGTTTGGCCCGTGACTCCAAGATGATCATCTTCCCACAATGAGAACATGACTCATACACAAACGCCAACTCAACATGTTTAATGCCCAGACATGTGAGGCCGCGATCGTGACAATCACCCAGCGCCAGGTAACGACCGCATCCAGAAATGCCCGGTTGATACATTTTCTAAAGCAAAACCCACATCGTCTTTATGAAGATCTATCACTGAGTTTGCCACACATTGTTTTTAAAAAGACACACTTGTGAAAGCTATTTTAGGGAAAAAGCACTTTTAGCGTGCACAGGGGAGATTTCCGTCTGCAACACAAACAGGGGGTAGTGCCCGTGTGCTTTGGCTCGTTTAGTTACACTCAAACTAGATTGGTCTTTCAAAACAAGATCCCAATACATCGGTCACTGATGTCACATCACGAATGAGTGATTGACTGAAAGGGAACAGCTTTTATTTATCCAAACGGGTAACACAGGGCAGGCAGACAGTGTGTGTGTGTGCGTGTGTGTTTATCTAGAGCTATCAAACGATTAATTGCGATTAATCACAGAAAAATTTAAGTTTTTGTTTACATAATATATGTATGTGTACTTTGTTTATTTATTATGTATACATAAATACACACATTCTGTTAATGGCCTTTGTACTAGGAAACACAATATACCAAATGTATTTATCATATTAATTGGGTAAGTGGTGGGATAATGTATGGTAAGCCATTTATAAAAAGATACTTACTCTGAAATAAATCATCTAACATACATTTTAGAGGTTTATTCTTTGCCAATAGGGTAAAAAACAAAAAAAGCAAAAAAGATTTCATTCAAAATATATTCATTGACTATAAATTGTAATATTCCAGTAATATTCAAGTAGTATTAATTTGGTTTTATGAAAGTTTAGATGTTTTACTAGAAAAAAAATCTGATTAAGAAAATGATTTTTGCTGTTGAATGTACTGTATAAGAGCAGGATCTGTCTGCTCATCACCAAAATGTCCAGAAGATGAGTAACGGTGTAAGGAGGAATGTGTGAGAAAAACAATCCATATTTATCTAACATAATACAAACACACAGTGTGTGTGGGAGCAGCATATTAATGGCACAGTGCTGTTCTCACTGCCAAGAATATGACAATCAAATAGAAATTAATCCAACACAGGTGCACTGAACTTACATGTTCAGACGTTAGAAATAAAGTAAAATGATGATAATTAAAAGACTATTCTTTTCAAGTTTTGTATAAAAAATGTTTTGGATGAAATAGTGAAAATGAATCCAAGCTTGCAGCAGCCTACAGACTGAGGAGGTGGAAAAAGGACAAAACAAAAGAAGGTGGGAAAATGAAAGTTTCTGGCAAACACATTTGAGCCCACACATGCTCATTCTGAGAGTGTGAAGTGGTAATTTTTGTTGCATTACGATCCAGGGAAAATACATCAACCAAAAGCACAAGACAGCAATGATCAATCACTGTCAGAATGCAGTAAAGTGGAATACCAGACAAAATAATAATAATAATAGTATTGTTTGAAGTTTTATTTATATAGAACTTTTTCACAAATTCACACTTTGTATGATCATAAAAACAAAGGTGAAGACAAATATTTTATATTTTATATATATAAGCAAAGCAGATATGACTAATATATTACATACATTTCTCATAGAGGCTTTATAAGTAATACGCAATATTCTATACGATGTTTGATAGGGAGCCAGTGCAGTGTTGACAGGACCAGGCTAATATGGTCATACTTCCTGGTTCTACAATTTTCATAGTCATGAAAATAAAGAAAACTTTTTAAATGAGAAGGTGTGTCCAAACTTTTGGTTTGTACTGTACATGTTGTTGGTTTAGATGATTTATCAAGTTTATACAATTCTTCCTCTTCTATTTTAGAGAACGAGTGGAACTGTTCCTCAGGGGGTCTATAGTGCATCTGATGTGATACTGTAGCTGATGGCTGCATGGTTACAATTTTATATCCAATAGTATCGATTTTAGAAGTAAAGTAGTTCGTAAAGTCATTACTGCTGTGATTATGGGAAATGTCAACACTTTTTGTTAATTTAGCCACTGTATTGAATAAATACCTAGGATTATGTTTATTTTCTTGTAAAAGAGATGTATCCATCACTGTTGTCTTCCGTGGACGTCCAGGCTATTTTGTGTTGTTGTTGCTGAGCTCACTAGTGCTTTTTTTTGTTTTGTTTTTCTCAGAATGTACCAAACTGTTGACTTTGTCATTCCTAATGTTCCTGCTAGATCTCTGATGGATTTGTTTTGTTTTTGAAACCTAACAATTGTCTGTTTCACTTGTATGAAGAGATCATTTGACCACATGATGTGATTCACAGCTTCCAAATGCAAATGACACACTTAAGTCCCATTTCCACACCTGTAACTTTCACCAGGAACTGGAGACTTTGGACATGGACCTGTTGTGTTATAACTGAAAGAACCAGGATCTAAATAAAGTTCTAGTAAAAATTTGTCCCTCAGAAAGTCCCTGTTCTCAAGGTGATACTGGGACTTGGGCACTGAACATGCTGAATGGTATTTCAACCACCATTTATTTGCATAATATATTTTAAACATTACTGTTATTGTGTCATGAAATGTAGTTTTAAAAGTATTTCAGGTGAGAATGTAGTTGTTTAAAACAAAAATCTATGGTTTATTTATAAAGATGACGCCCATTTGAAAATGTGTCTCGCCAATTTCGGAGACTTGAGCTCCATGCGAGCAGCTTAACTGGTGTAGAAATACTGAAGGAATAGCCCAAATCTGTCCTTGAAATGGCTTTTGAGTCAACTGTCCAATAACTTATGGCCCCCTTGGTACATATTAAAGAGGTGTAATTCCTTAACCTTTCCTCCAGTTGTGATGAGAATACCATGAAATTAAAGCTCAAAGTGTGTACTTCATGCCCATATGCATTACTGTAACTTGAACATGTTTTGGCCTGCAGCTGTCAAAATATATATGGACCTGACTGTATGTGCAGACATGGCTCGTCTGTAAAGGCAGTGCCCCACCAAAATATTCATGCAAAATGTAGACTTCTATATATTCAATCTATAATAAATTGCAAGACTTAAAGTTTTTGTGAAATTCTGAGTAATTAATTTAGCTGGATATAATGACATTGTGGGGAGCAGGGCAGACAGTGCCTTGAACCCTCCACTCCCCAGCTCTATAGAAAACCATAATTTTCCAGTGTAAATCTCTGATGAGAAATGGAAATGTAGCACGGTCATTGGGGTGGATTTGAGACTTCCCTGTTTATTTTCACATTACCTTACAGACCTCACTCCACGTGAAAATGATATTTCAAAGCGTTTGTCGTAAATAAACATCTCAGGAAAACTATAAGGGGTTTTAAATCAGAATATGACTTTTTATTATGAAACAGGTCATCCTTTTCATACTTCTTCTGTAGGGGACACAGGGATATACAGCATGTTAATCAGGCATTTTGAGGAGACATAAGAAGTCAATATGGAAATAAATTATACATAAATATTCCTATGAAATATGAGATATTTTAAAGAAAGTTACTACTCAAATTTTACAATTCTTTTTTTTTCATGACAGTTTTCGACAAGAACACATTATTTAACAAATTATACACAATGCAGATACACTTTGTAGGATATGAATACCAATTTATGGACATTTTGAGCACGTATTGCATAAAGTAAATTAGTACAGTATTGTTCAAAATAATAGCAGTACAATGTGACTAACCAGAATAATCAAGGTTTTTCGTATATTTTTTTATTGTTACGTGGCAAACAAGTTACCAGTAGGTTCAGTAGATTCTCAGAAAACAAATGAGACCCAGCATTCATGATATGCACGCTCTTAAGGCTGTGCAATTGGGCAATTAGTTGAATTAGTTGAAAGGGGTGTGTTCAAAAAAAATAGCAGTGTGGCATTCAATCACTGAGGTCATCAATTTTGTGAAGAAACAGGTGTGAATCAGGTGGCCCCTATTTAAGGATGAAGCCAACACTTGTTGAACATGCATTTGAAAGCTGAGGAAAATGGGTCGTTCAAGACATTGTTCAGAAGAACAGCGTACTTTGATTAAAAAGTTGATTAGAGAGGGGAAAACCTATAAAGAGGTGCAAAAAATGATAGGCTGTTCAGCTAAAATGATCTCCAATGCCTTAAAATGGAGAGCAAAACCAGAGAGACGTGGAAGAAAACGGAAGACAACCATCAAAATGGATAGAAGAATAACCAGAATGGCAAAGGCTCAGCCAATGATCACCTCCAGGATGATCAAAGACAGTCTGGAGTTACCTGTAAGTACTGTGACAGTTAGAAGACGTCTGTGTGAAGCTAATCTATTTTCAAGAATCCCCCGCAAAGTCCCTCTGTTAAAAAAAAGGCATGTGCAGAAGAGGTTACAATTTGCCAAAGAACACATCAACTGGCCTAAAGAGAAATGGAGGAACATTTTGTGGACTGATGAGAGTAAAATTGTTCTTTTTGGGTCCAAGGGCCACAGGCAGTTTGTGAGACGACCCCCAAACTCTGAATTCAAGCCACAGTACACAGTGAAGACAGTGAAGCATGGAGGTGCAAGCATCATGATATGGGCATGTTTCTTCTTCTATGGTGTTGGGCCTATTTATCGCATACCAGGGATCATGGATCAGTTTGCATATGTTAAAATACTTGAAGAGGTCATGTTGCCCTATGCTGAAGAGGACATGCCCTTGAAATGGTTGTTTCAACAAGACAATGACCCAAAACACACTAGTAAACGGGCAAAGTCTTGGTTCCAAACCAACAAAATTAATGTTATGGAGTGGCCAGCCCAATCTCCAGACCTTAATCCAATTGAGAACTTGTGGGGTGATATCAAAAATGCTGTTTCTGAAGCAAAACCAAGAAATGTGAATGAATTGTGGAATGTTGTTAAAGAATCATGGAGTGGAATAACAGCTGAGAGGTGCCACAAGTTGGTTGACTCCATGCCACACAGATGTCAAGCAGTTTTAAAAAACTGTGGTCATACAACTAAATATTAGTTTAGTGATTCACAGGATTGCTAAATCCCAGAAAAAAAAATGTTTGTACAAAATAGTTTTGAGTTTGTACAGTCAAAGGTAGACACTGCTATTTTTTTGAACACACTCCTTTCAACTAATTGCCCAATTGCACAGCCTTAAGAGCGTGCATATCATGAATGCTGGGTCTTGTTTGTTTTCTGAGAATCTTGTTTGCCACGTAGCAATAAAAAATATACTAAAAACCTTGATTATTCTGGTTAGTCACATTGTACTGCCATTATTTTGAACAATACTGTATATCAAATAATTCTGCAATATCTTTCATAACATAGGTGACAATAGTCTTTGTACAAATTCTGGTTAGAAATAGCCTGAAACCTAAAAACAGATGAATGAAAAAAAACAAAAAAAAAAACAAACATTATACCTGCCTATACACATCCTCTCATGTCTATTTATTGTTTTAAATAACTTTCTTCTGGTGTCCTTAAAGGATAAAATATGACCAGCCTCCAAGCAATGTACACAATGTATCACAAAACTAGTTGGCATGTTTTTCTTCTTATGTGCAGTATCATTTACAATTAATGAAATTATAAATCATTTAGTTTAAAATGCTCACCCTGTAGTGATTGTTTTATTTATTTATTTTGCATTATTATTTTAAGACTTTTAAGACTAGTCGCAGGATAGTATCAAAAGGAAATATGTTGAGTTTAAATAGCAGAGGACCATGAACAGATCCTTGAGGAACACCATATGTAGTGGGAGTGAGTGGGATTTATGTCTTTGAAGAATGATGAAGAACTGTTTAAAAAACCTACAAGGCTACCAGGTGAACCAGGAAAACACAGAACAACAGAAAGGGATAATTTTGTGAAAGACATATCAAAAGCTGAGTTGAGATTGAGTAATAAAGGAAAGATAATAAACCCAGATTCAGCAGATAATAGGAGGTCAGTGACCACTCTGAGCAATGGAGTCTCAGTGCAGTGAAGTGGACAAAAACCTGATTGAACTGGTTCATAGAGATTATTAAGTTCTAAATGAGACTGCTGTTGAGAAGGAGCTACTTTTTCCAGAACCTTAGGAAATAGGAAATTTAGCACAGGCCTTTAGTATATGGTATGGTAATATGGTAGAAACTGAGCCAGGTTTCTGAGTAAAGGAGAGACAGCAGTTTTGAAATTTTGAGGTATAGACCCAGTGGACAGACTTTTTTTGATCAGATTAAAAATGAAAGCAAAGATATGAAGCCTAATGAAGAGTTGACATTGCAAAAGCAGAGAGTTTAAAGGGAAGGAAAGACACTGACAGTTTAAATAAGTGATTCTAAAAAGGTATGATGCTAGCTGCAAATAATAAAATGCAACTAGTGTACTTTGTTTTACAAATGTGTGACAAATGCAGTGGACTGGGGTGAGGAGGGGGTGTGCAAAGTTTCAGAATGCATTTTTTATAGTGGTATTTTAACTTTAGTGCAAAAGAGGCAAGACATGAGCGCAACAGTCATGATTTATCTTTCCGTTTGATTGATGGCTGTCAGCAGTTGGATAGAAGACAACAAATCCCATCATTCCTCGCTCCTTCTTAGCGTCATCAAACCACAAGATTGTTATGGTTTTGATAGTGTTTTTCGACAAGAACACATTATTTAACATACATTATAGATATATACATTGTGTAGGATATGAATACCTATTTATGGAACCTGCACCTTTAAATTATAGAAGAAAAAACATCTGTATCTTTTGATGCATATCTGTATCTATTTGATGCATGTATTTTGGCATAAATTTGTCATCTGTCAGATGTTAGCAGATGTAAGACATCCGTTTATCTTCTGAACACAAATAGGATATTTTTTAATTAATGAATTAATTTAAATAGTTTATTTAATATTAAATTTCTAGTAAATAAACATAGAAAATGTATCCGCACGGTGCAGCTGAGAGCTGACACAGAACAGCATATGCTGTTTGCATTCAGTGGATACTCTCCAAAATGGTGCTAGGGTGCCATGGAGAAGACAAATTGTTGAATAAAGTCATTAGTCTTGTTTTCTTTGCATACAAAAAAGTATTCTCGTAGCTTCGTACAATTGCGGATTTCAAATGCCAAATGGATTATTTTACTGATCTCCTTGCTACATTTCTGGCCGTTGATCGTGTTAATCACATTGCGTCTATGGGAGGGTCAGAAAGCTTTCAGAATGCATCAAAAACATCTTAATTTGTGTTTTGAAGATGAACGGTGGTCATACGGGTTTAGAACAACATGAGGGAGTAATTAGTGACATAATTTTAATTTTTGGGTAAACTATTGTCTAATGTAAAATCTGTATCCTGAAGGTAAGCTAGTTGAGAACATACAAAAACGAAGAATCAATGTTCTGATTGGAAAGGTCTAATGAACCAGTTTTAAGATGACAGATGTGTTATTGTATCGCTGGAGGCCCAGTTATGGTAGTCAGTAATACATGATTCCAAAATGGTGTATTTGTTCCTCACAGCAACATATTAACGCAAATGGGATTCTCTTCATTACATAAACAGAATTCCACTCACTTGATTTACATAATGAAATGTAGCAGGGTGTAATTAACCTAAAATGTTCAATAAAAAAAATATGTCATATTAATTTCACAGTAAATTACAGACATGCAGAAAAACACAGAGTAATTACTGACTACAAATGACACTGAGCAGGATTTAACATCAAAGAGGATAAAGGTCAAAACGAGCTAGAAAGTTTTTGGCATTGACCCTCATGTTGTTCCATGTTGTGATAGACCTAAATGTTTCTAATTGGCATGTTTAAGTGATTTGTAAATTATTTCATTTGATCTGGTTGATCTCATTCTCAAAGCATACTAATTGTTCACAAATGAAACTGAGCACAACTGAGTTAAATCCTGTGACATGCAATTCTATGTTTCAACCACAGAGGGCAATAGAGAGGCCAATGTTACAGAACTAACAAAGTTGATGTGTGAGGAGAATAACAATGAATTGCAAACCTTTAATGCATTTTAGGAGAGGTCACCTGAACAGCTTCCTTGAAGCCAGGTCATGAAATGCTTTAATACAAACACATGCATGCACACAAACCCCTGAGCAAGGGGAAGATTAATAATACCTGGCTTTTAAAATGGAAACCTGTTCCACACTGCTGCTCTTTCCTAAAGCCCTTTAATTACAACAGCCAAATGATCTCAGCAGAGAGAAACTGCTTCATAAGCAGAAAATGATAACACACCCAATAGGTTATCCAATATCCTCTGCTCCACACTCTCTATTTCACTCAGACAGAACATGCTGTGTATGTGTTAAAAACATTGATCCAATAGCCTGTTTTCAATTATACCTGTTCTTAATAATATCTTTCTTAATTGGGTTGCAGAGACATGTGGTACATTTTTTGTTTAAACAGTTCATGTAAAAGGATCCTCAAATCTGGCCCACTAGATCCATTTTACTAAAGAGTTTAGCTCTAATCTTAATCAAACACACCTGAGCATACTAATCAGTGTCTTCAGGATCATTTAAAAAAATTAGAGGTAGGTGAGTTTGATCAGGGTTAGAGCTAAACTCTGCAGCGCATTGGCCCTCCAGGGTAAGATTCGAGGAACCCTGGTTTATGGGTTAAAATCAGGGCTCTGAACTGGTTCAAGGAACGGAAACGAACGTAATTTTGACAGGAACAGAACCAGAAACAAAATCTAATTTTTTAGTTCCGAACAGAACTGAAATTTGAAATGGACACTAACCGGTTAATAACATTATTTTATCGTTCCATTTAATATTTGAAATTTGCTGTCAACCAATCATGTTGGTTGCAGCATGCTAACATGTATCCGATTCCGATTCATTTTATTGAATGGTTTAAATGTGCATGACTGAAAGTAGTGATGTCCAAGGGTTGAGTAATAGTAGGGGTGCTCCGATCACGATCGGCCGATCGTTAATGCGCATCTCGTCAGTAAAGCCGGTCCTCTAATCAGCGGTTAATTCCATCAGGTGTGTGATTTCACATAGAGCAGCTGTTACTACACAGAGCCGTTGTTAACTGCACTGTAAACCCTAATAAGTTGAGACTACTCAAATGATTTGAGGAAAGTGGTTGCGTAAGTAAAATTGAGTAATGGCAAAATTGACAACTCAATTCAATTGAGTTGACCTAATGTTGGTCTCTTCATTGAATTAACTTAAATGTTCAAGTACAGATAACTTAAAAAGGCAAATAGACTTAACTTAAATTTTTGAGTTTTATATGGTTTACTTGTTTTAATGATTTAATACAAATATTGTTTTTCCATTAATAGCTTTATTTGGTTTATACATTTACATTAATTTAAGAAACATTATCAAGCTCACATTTTTAAGTCACATTAAGACACTTGAACAGCACTTAACACTTAAGCTCACATTTTTAGAAAACAGTAGCTCATATTTTTAACAGCAAGCTGCATTTTTAAGTCACATTAAAATATTGAGCTCATGTTTAACAGTAAGCTTACATTTTTACAAAACATTACACTCACATTAAAAACAAAACATTAAGCTAATATTTTTAAGTCTCATTTTCAAAAGACCATGTGTAATGTAAATGTGTTGCAATTAAAAGTGCGGCAAGCAATTTCTCGATTTTAGCCAAACAGCTGGTTTGCCAACGACTGTGTTTTAGGCTGCAGGTCTTTCTGCCCCAAGGAAAGTAGAATCCGCTGAATAAAGTCAAACATGTATCCCAGTGACTTTGGGTAACTCAGGTGCAATGCATATATTAGTTCGAACAGAAGGCACATTGCTTCTTCAGGAAGGTCATGTAGATTGTCCATCACTAATTTTCCCTCGATTGCGATTCCAGTCGAAGAGGGAGACCCATCTTGTCCCATCTTCAACTATCACAATCCCCACTGGCAGATCAAGAATTGAGCTGTGATCATCGGACATCTAGTGAAAAAACATTAACAAATTAAAATTAATTCACATACATGCAAGCTCATTTACATTTCAAAAAGGTGCAACTTAAAGGGTTAGTTCACCAAAAAATTTAAATTCTGTCAGTAAATAATCACCCTCACGTTGTTCCAACCCAGTAATACATCATCGGAACACAAATTAAAATATTTTTGATGATCCGAGTTGTCTCACTCCTCCATAGGCTTCTCTGTAATTTAAACTTGCCAGCCCAGAAAGTTTGTAAAGACGTTAAAATAGTCCAAGTGACCACAGTGGCTCAACCAGAAATTTATCAAGCGTAGCATTACCTTATGTAACAGCGCAGCACCTCTGGGTTGTACATCAGAACGTAGGCTCACGCTGGTCATGTGTGTGATTGTGGCCAATAGTGAGCCTACGTTCTGACGTACAACCCAGAAGTGCTGCACTGTTAGACTACTTAAACTCACTCAGAGAAACAAAGAGGACAATGTATAGTTGAATAGACGTTATTTTGTTTGTTTTTTTGTGCACAAATGTATTCTCATCGCTTGATAAACTTCAGGTTAAGGCACTGTAGTCACTTTGACTATTATAACAATGTTTTTAACTTTCTGGGCCGGCAAGTTACAATTACAATAGAAACCTATGGAGGAGTGAGACAGCTCTCAGATTTCATAAAAAATATCTTAATTTGTGTTCCGAAGATGAACGAAAGTATTACAGGTTTGGAACAACATGAGGGTGAGTAATTACTGACAGAATTTTCATTTTTTATTACACATTCACACGATGTCTCACATACACTGCATCAATATCAATCTAAAAGGGTTAGTTCACCCAAAATTTAAAATTCTGTCATTAATTACTGAGCCTTGTGTCGTTGCACATCTGAAAGACCTACGTTCATCTTCGGAACATATATTAAAATATTTTTAATGAAACCCATTAGGTTTCAGTCCCTCCATACTAGAGATCCAATTCAATTACCACTTTCAAGGTCCAAAAAGGTATGAAAGACATCATTAAAGTAATCCATGTGACTCCAGTGGTTTAACTTCAATTTCATGAAGCTACACAAGTAATCTGTTTGTACAAAAAAAAAAAAAAGTACAACTTTACACAATATAATCTCCAATGGACATTCACGCAATTACGTCTGCTCTCACATGAATACAAAACTCAAACGTTGTGGTGCTACATGAGATACTGTCTTGATAAGATAAACGATTGTCGTTGCAGATAAACATTTTCAAAATTACATTTTTTTGCACAAACATAGCACTCGTTTTGCTTCATAAAATTAAGGTTAAACCACTGGAGTACAGTAGTACAGAGTACTGCAACAAAGTATTTCCTATCGTCCTTGAAAGTGTAGTTGTGTTGGATGTCAATGGAGGGACAGAAAGTTACAGAATATCATTAAAAAAAATCTATTGTGTCTTGAAGATGGAATGACACAAGGGTGAGTCAATGAATTACAGAATTTTCATTTTTGAGTGAATTAACCCTTTAGATTGATACAGTGTGTGTGAATGACCGAGATTGTGAATGTGTGAGAGTGTGTATAGAGGGTGAGAGGGTGTCTTTTGGACATTTTCTCCTTGGAACACTTACCAAACACATTTTAAAGAAAGCAGGAGAGTCATCTCCAAACCAAAGGGGTAGTCCTTGAAGCACCAAAGTTCAGTTTTTCAGTTGGCTCTGATAGCTTGTGTGGAAAAAAATAACATTTTATTAAATCCAACCACTTGATAATAATACATAATAACAGCCTTTAAAGATTTAATCAGAGATCAACTATGAAGTCTATATTGGAGTTTATACAGAATCAATCTACTATCTTCTAAGATATATCTAGGATAAATTATTGGGACTTCTAACTAACCTTTGTTGCTTCAGAAGGTTCATCAAGAGGTTCATCATCATGTTGGTCAAGGGTCTCGTAAAATTCCCTTTTCAAGTTCTTACAAGCAATCCTATTAAACTCCACGTAGACCTGAAAAAATTATGAAGGGGAAAGTAACGACATGCATGCATGGTGTGCTTGATTATTTTTTAAGATAAGTTAATTCCAGTCAAAGGTACAAACATGTGTTGACCTAAAAAAAAAAAAAAAAGGTTAATTATTTATTTACTTACATTTAAAAGGATTTTTCATTCATGAATAAAAATTTGCTGTCAATTTACTCATACTCAGGCCATCCAAGATGTGGGCGACTTTATTTAGCAGAACATTAAAGGAGATTTTTAGCTGAAATTGTTGTCTTAGGCTATTCATATAATGAAAGTCAACTGTAACCATCCCTTTGATTGTCAAAAAACGTGTGCAAGCAAAACAAAATACAATAATTGTGGTCCCTGATGATATATTTGTGTCTTATGAAATGAAACGATAGGTCTATGCAAGCAACATTATTTATAACATTATAACCTTTACCCTGTACAAACAGCCCTGAGTGTATTTTCTACAGTCTGGAGAGCGAGTGTAAAGATATATCAAACTTTGGGGATATGTGAAAACTCAATCTTCCCAATTTGAGATCACACATGTGAACAATCTTACTTTTTTATACAGGTAGCAGCATCAAGGATAGTAGCAAGTACCATTTTGCACATCCTGCTAGTTGTAAATAAATCACACATCAGGGTGCTTGCGCTCCAGGCTGTCAGGAGGAGATGGGTCTGTTGTGTTGTTCATCAAAATGATACTTGCTGCTATCCTTAATGTTGCAACCCGTTTAAAAAAGCAAAATTACATTCACATGTGTGATCTCAAATCGGGAAGATTGACAGATTCCCAAAGTTTGATATAACGTTAACGTTACATATTTACGCTTGTGTTACAGACTGTAGTAAACAAATTCAGCTTTGTTTGCAGAGGCTGTGGATTAAAGGTAATATATGAGGCTTAGTTTCTTGCATAGACCTATCATTTCATATAATTTCATTCCACATAGCTATTCATTAATTAATAATATCTCTGTAAATGTGTCGCAGGCGGGAAAAGGTCTGCGGTTTTTAGTAAACATACCGGCCAAAGAAATTCTTGTAACGATTAACGTTAGGCATAAGTCGGTATTCACGCGGCAGCACAATTTTACAACAAATAAAAGAAACGTCCTTTCACAAATTACACAAAGAGCCATTTCAATGTCTGGAAATAGATTTTCTCGAAGTTCGAGCCGCAATATCACGCTTAGGCCTATTGTAAACAACAGCGCTAAGTTAGTCTGTAAAACATTGGCTATGTTTGGAAGTTAAGGGGTTTTAACTTAAATGCATTTATACCTAAAGTCCATTTGTATAAAAAAATAACATTTAACAGACAATAAATCAAAATTTACCAGCGTAAAGTTACTCCTGTGGCCTCGACTCTTCCCCCTCCTCGTCTGCTTCATAACCACCTGCCTGCTAGTGTTAACTGTCCCTGCGGGATGAAAACGGGAAATTCAGATGTTCTTACAGAAAGTTGGTAACACGAACGTGTTTATAACTCGAAGATACTCAAAGGCAACTAAGCAAAATTTAAATATATATTTTTCCATTATTCTACCTACCAGCGTACTCTGGGTCTTTCACGACGACTCTCTTCCCGCCTGCTTTAACGCCTGTCTGGCTGCTTGTGCAGCTGCCCGCTGCCAGAGTAAAACGGAAAAGTATTTTCAACATGCAAATAACATGGCAATAAAACGTATAAGGAAATAAAAAAAAACAGCGTGTGTATATTTATGCGTTGCGTTTAAACCTTTACTTACCTATTTAACTTTAAACTTTATTATTTATTTGTTCTTTCAGGTGTTCCTGCAAATGACTGTGTCCTGCAGTCAGTGCTGCGTCTTCAGCAAATTCGACAAAAAATTCCCGCCTTGTGTTATATTGGCCAATCGGCGCTGTTGTCAAGGCAGAATTTCAAGCGCGACCAATCATTTTTAAACAGAGACGTACCGAATAATTTAAATAAATGGAAATTCTGAGTTAATAACACTTAAAATCTTAATTCAAAAGATTTTTCCTGCCAATGAGTAATATAAACACACCTGTTTAAGTTTTGATGGCAAAACTGGTTGTTATAAGTAATGTGAAGTTATGTTAACTTGATTTCTTTATTAATTACAACATTAGGGTTTACAGTGTGAGAAGATGCGCCAATAAACGCTGCAAATGAAGTGGATTTGCGCATCTTCTCTATTAACAACGGCTCTGTGTAGTAACAGCTGCTCTGTGTGAAATCATGCACCTGATGGAATTAAACGCTGATTAGAGAACCGGCTTTACTGAGGAGATACGCATAACGATCGGCCGATCGTGATCGGAGCACCCCTAAGTAATAGTTAATCAAGTGGTCTGTTCATTTTTATCCCCCTGCTGGGATAAAACGCAAATAGTAATTATATTTACTCAAATAGTAAGCATATTTGCAATGCTGTCTTGAAGGAGGGCTCCGAGCTCGCAGTATAGCCAGAACCCAGAGAACTCCCCCATCACTTGTATGGGATGAGAATAGTTTAAGAGTGAGGCACTGGGGTGGAGGAGGGATGCCAGAAAACTGTCATGGTACAGAAAAGCTCCACATGTGCTGAACTGGTTGTTTATCAGATCGTGCTCCTCCCAAACCTTGTTAATAAAACATCATATAATTGTTTTAATGGTTATAATGGGAATGTTATTGGTTTTAATGGAAACTGGTCCCTGTGGGTCCCCACTGGTAATTTGTTGCCTTCTGTTAGTTTTATTAATCCTAATAGAATATGGCCCAAAAATCACTGCTGGACAAGGTTGCCCGGTCTAATTATATACAGTCCAATAAAAGGCCATGAAAATGACCCAGAATCACCTTATCCATATATCAAAACTCAACATATGCTTCTCCCATATGTAAATATGTATTTTGCAGTCACTGTTATGTTATGCACCATTTCAGCTCGAAAATCACTAGTATTTAAAAACTGTCTGTTTTCATAAAGGAGTTCAAAGGCCCCTTACTCACAAAGCTCTGTCTAGCACAGTTTTATCACTGGTAGAATGTAAAAAATTTCAATACATGTATTTCGGGAAAGTACAATATATACAGTATGTTAAACCTTTAAACCGCAGGACAACAAACAACCTGTATCAACTGGTAATAAGTGTCCAAATTCTGCGGGAAACTGACAAACTTGGCAACTGTGTTTCTGGAACAATTAAGTAATTAGTTTATTGGTTAACAGTTGATGGTTTGTAATGTTGATAATGATATTTGTAGTTGATCAAATTAAAGAGTCTGTGGTGGTTTCTATAGTGCTTTTTAACTTGAGTACCCAATAGGTGAAACTTTTCACATAGATTGTTTTCTATTAGGCAACGCCGTCACTTTTCTCTTCAGAGAAAAAAAGAGATACTTTAGGGTGTTATTAGGACTCTAGCAGTATTCATCAAGGAATAGTTCAAGTGAAAGGAACTTGCAGCAACATCTTTCACTGTAAAATGAATAAATGAAACAGAAAATGGGTAATTAAGAATGAATGTAGGAGCAAAGCTGCTTACAAAGCTAGTTTGAGATTAAACCTCAAACAATGCGATATTGAAAGCTAATTGTTTCTCATACAGTATGTTACTTATAACGGACAGAACTGTAGCTGGATAAAGACAAAGAGCTGCTTTTAAACTGCGTTATAGAAAAATGGACCATTATTCACAACATTTTTTGAACATTCTGAACCAACAATTTTATAGTTTATATTTGTAATTTCAACATTTTTGTTGCTCCCGGAGGTCATGTTTTATGATCAAAATTGTCAGGCAGAACTGAATAGAAACATGTTTCTAAAGTTGCCTAAGAAAAGCTTCATCAAAAAGCTGAATATTATACGATTGTATGCAGTGTCATTGGCATATAAAAACAAAGAATTATAACAAAAGATTGTAAATAATTGCACACAAAGACCTAGGCCGTGAGAACAATATTACTTGCAAATTATAGGAATAGTCACAAAGACTAAGCTGTCAGAGGTCACAGTGAAAAGGATTTTGCAAATGACTGATGATGACATCAATGCTTTATTCAAATTCATTACTGTGCCAAAGTTATTTAGATAGTTTTGATGTGTAAAATAAAGCAGTGCACTTGTCATAATAGTCATACTGAACTGTGAGATTCTTTCCCAAAGCATTATTCACCATAATGGTGGTTGATTTTCAAGGTTTCATTCTCTGTTTTGCCACAAAGGAGTACTTTAATAGACATTAGCATAAACTGCCTTCTTCTATGGTCAGTTCAGAGTCCCTTTAAGGCAAGTAATTTCACTTGGCGGCCATCACTGAAACACCGGGGGCTTACTGCGATAGAGTGGTCACACTGAGTGTTGCATTTTTCCCCATTAGAAACTATATGAGGGACACATCTTGGGTATTCTATAGTCTTTGGATCAATTATTCTCAGCTAGATCATAGCTATTTTATATTTTGGTAAATTCCATAAGTCCTTTTTTCTTGGATATATACTGGCCAAGATTTCAAAATTGCCTAAGATATTTGGGTTTTGGCTTTGTTTTTGCACATTGCCTGCATGCTATCAGTCAAACTACTTTTCAGTCACAAACATCAAGTATAAATGCAATGGTGATACAAAGCCAAAAACCCAGACATTGTTGGCAATTTAGCAATCCCATTCAAGATGTATGGTCACCCTAGTGGACCTTAAAATTTTTTCTTAAAATTTTGAGAAACAACATTCTATGAATTAATGCAAAATTGCCACCTTTTTTGTAACAACTGATAACAACCAGCTGGATGTACATTATCCCTTACTTAAAACAAGCATTCAATACGGGACCGTGACATGTTTTTATTACATTTTTACAGGCAAGTATTACTGCGTTTATATTATGTACGTATTACAGCAGTTCAGACTTCAAATAAGTTGGAAAATAGTATACCACCTACACCAAACCCAACCTTAAACCTACCTGATAGTGTTAACAAAAGAGATATGAAAATGCATTTGCTAATGTAATTGTGCCCTTCACTCTAGTGGTCACTTTGGGGACTGCCGCCAGCACTTTCTTGGCAAAGTTGAGTTGAAGGTTGTGGCGAGTGGGTCGGGGCCGAGAGGCGTGGGAACGAGGAGTGAGGCCAGGTGTAGTGATTGGAGATGAGCTGCACCTGGCCTCACTCCTCGTTCCCACGCCTCTCGGCCCCACCCCACTCGCCACAAAGGTGATGGTCCCTCATCCAGCAAGAAAATTAGCATGTCACCAACTTTTGTTACCTTTCGGGAACTGTTTGTTTGACAGTGCGTGTGAAGGCGTTATGGAAAAACCAAGGCTAGTGATTATTTTAGAAAGTGTGTGCCTCTGTGTCCGAGGTTTCTGACACCCAGATTGAGTTACTTCAGGGTTGACCTCTCAGAGCCACTTGAGATGTCCATCTTGGCTCGAGCCACTGCAGTTTCATCAGTGCTGGTATCTGTGAGAGCTCATAGCATCTGCAGTGGTACATGAATTCACATGAATGTGTCAAGCCTTCAGTCTGAATTGCTCAGATGCTGTAATGTGGCCTAGACACAAAGGGGATGTGATATTCTCCCATCATATGAAATGGGTCGTTTTATGAATTCAGTGAGTCTTCCATTCACATCAGAGCTGTTAAAGAAAAGAATATATAGGCTTTGTATCTTTCCGTCATTCAGTCTTATTCTCTCCTTTGCCTGTACTCCATCGACCTTCTTGCCTCTTTAACTTGGTAATACTTATCTAAAATTTATCAAAGAAGTAAAAGTGAGAGGAGGAAGAGAGGTCTGGGGTTCATTCGCAAACCAAGATAGGATCTGATGGAGATTCTTTGGACCAAACTTTACAAGATTATATTATATGACTGCCGCACTGATCTCAAATAATGAATGCTATAAATAATTAGTACTGTATACACAAATTTAATATATGTGCATACAATTACCATACATAATATATTTTATAATATGAAGTAATAATATATATGAAACCTATTAGAATTTGGAACGATTTCATGTATTAACATCTAACCCATATAAAAATGTATGTTATTGTATGTTTTGGACATATATGTTCATGCATATCCATCATAAAACCTTTTAATATGTGTTGGTATTATATAAGTAAATATAAAAGATAGACATGCATTTAAAAAGGTAATTGGTGCAAAATTCACTTTTACATGTTGTTTGAATATAAAAAAGTGTTTTGGCAGTGTGTGTACACATCCACTCTATATAACAATGAAAATCTACCCAGTGCTTTAAAGAAAAAAAAAAAAAAGACTATGATAACAATTATGTGAAGTAGTTCTGCACAGGCTCCTCCCATGATTGGTGATTGACACTGGTGTTTTATAACAGACCCACCCTGAGTGAGCTTTTTATCAGTCCGCCATTGTGCCTACACCAGAGCATTATGGACTTTTGCCTCAATTAACTCCTTATTTGCTGCTTATTAATAATTTATAAGGTAGTTGTTAAGTTTAGGGTATTGGGTAGGATTATGGATGTCATGCATTATATGTACTTTATAAGCACTAATAAACCGCCAATATGTTAATAATAGACATGCTAATAAGCAACTACTTATTAGTGTGAACAGGACCCTATACTAAAGTGTTACCATTTTGGCAGTGACATAAATTTTGTGTTTTGCAAAGTATGCTACTTCAGTATTTGTAGATTATTTTTTCACATGTTTCTACGGTAAACATAAAAACAGTAATACGCATATCATAAGTTTTAAAAGCTATATATTGCCAAATATATATATATAATGAGTCAGAATTTACAGTGTTTACCCTTGTTCTCCATAACCTCTGCTATTCACTCTGACATGCTGGATATTAGCTTCTGGGCCAAATCCTGACTGAGGGGGATCCATTCTTGCCCTATTAGCTCGGGGAGTTGATTTCAATTTGAGGGCTTCTGCTTGTCCACTCACCTTTTGAGGTCTGACCACAGGTTCTCTGTGGGATTGAGATCAGGGGAGTTCCCTGGCCATGGATCCAAAATTTCAATGTAATGATCTTCGAGCCACTTCTTTATCACTCGTGCTGTGTTACATGGTGCTCCTTCATGAAAATGCACACATCATTACAAAAATGGATCGTTGGAAGAAGTCACTCTTGCAGGACGTTTTCATTCACACCAAAGGTTGAATTTACTTCAAATGTCCATTCTTTATTCCTGGCAGTGTTTTTGGGCAGAATTATGATAGAACCCACTTCCTTGGTTGTAAAGCAACCCCACACATGGATGGTCTCAGGATGCTTCACACGTCACAGGACTCATGGTAGCATTCACCTTTTCTTCTACCAAACAATCGATTTTCCAGATGTCCCAAACAGTTTAAAGGGAGCTTCATCAGAGAAAAAAAAAACTTTGAGCCAATCTTCTGCTGTCCAATCCTTGTACTTCTTGCAGAAGGATATGTTCTACATGTCTAAAGTATAAAGAAAGAATAAACCTGTCTTGTAAACTCCTTGATTTCACTGAAACAACTTTAAATATGATCTGCATGCAGAATAAACTGTGCTAAAATTCAGGTTTTCATATCAGGCTCGTTCAAGTACTCGGTGATAAACACGAAGTGCAACAATCCTCTGCAAACTTCAACAGTTGGATAAACCGGCTCATTTGGTTCTTTTTAGTTGGACGTGCTACTTCGGCTGTGCATCCTGCGTCATCAACCCAGAGCTAAAGTCGATTCAGTTCAATTTTGTGTACCGGCTCAAACAGTTACTTCTTGAAAACTGTCTCAAAAGAACAACTCATTCAAGAATCGAACATCACTAGTCCCTAATCTTGTCGCGTCGTGGTTTTGCCAGGTAGCGTGTTTCCTGATCACCTGCCTCTCTTGGATATTTTTTGTCTTGCAGTTTCGGACTCTGTCTGCCCCTCGTCCGGACCATAGTCTGTCTGTTTGATTACCCAATTGCCTTACCCTTTGGATAACATTTGCGTCGATTGCGTCCTCTTGTTCCCACGCCTGTTTACCATTTGCCATTTAGCCATTGTCTGAACCATGCCTGATTTTGCATTTCATATATTTTAATAAATGGATGCCTCTCTGTTACTGCATGACACATACAAATTTTAAAATGGGGATTTTTAATAAATGCATATTCATCAACCCAGAGAATGTACATATGTGAAAATATATGATCAATGTCTAAATTAAGTCCTTAGCAATGTATATTACTGATCAAAAATTGTGTTTTAATATATTTACAGTAGGAAATATAATGCAAAATATATTCTTGGAACATGATCTTTATTTAATACCCTAAAGTTTTTTGGCATAAAATAAAAATCTAAAGTTTTGACCCATACAGTGTATTTTTGGCTATTGCTATAAACATACTAGTGCTACTTAAGACTGGTTTTGTGCTCCAGTGTCACATATTACACTTTTTTTATGGTTAAGAATAATAAAAGAAAATAATATGACCGCCGAGGGCGTAGATTTGGTTTGAATGATTGCACAGTTGTGAAGAGCAAACCAGTTTAGGGAGGTGATGAGTTTTTTTTTTTTGCTACTGGAAGTAATGCAAGTTAAATATCCTTATTATGCTATATACAAGAGGAATGCATCATTAAAATATATCAATATGTTTCATGTAAACCATACCTTATGCACAGAAAACTTGCTTAATTTAGAAACAAGTTCATCAAACGAGTTCAGACAGAATTCATCAAACTGGTTCAACCCATTAGCTAAGTCTAAGATTTTTCTTCTTTAATATTCTTAAAAATAACTTGATTCTGAGACTCTGCACATGAATTAGATTGCACTGGATTCACTAAATGTTTTGAATCACTAAAAATAATTTGTTGCACTGTATGTGTTGTTGGAACTCCAGTCCAAATAATGGATTAATTCATCATTGTCAACAGTAAAATATCATGCTAAATTATCTTTGCATAACTTAATTATTATTCATGAGGTAAGCCTTAGCCAGCACCCCATTTCTCCCAAGTGCCCCCATCACACAGTGACACTCATGTCCTTCACCACAATCCAGACATGTATTCATCTGGACATAAAGTGAGTGATGTGACAAATCAGACCTCTCCCATTATAATGTATGAAGCTGTCTAAGTGAGTGTTTCAATTATAACGCACTATAGACTGCCTAGGTGATTTTAATGGAACAGTTGTATTTTTGTCATGATGCACTGCGTCACTTGATTGCACTGTAGACTGGTGTAAAACTTTAAATAGCATTTAATTGATAAATTAATCAGATTAATACACAAAAGTTTATTCAGTTCTTTAGGTATTTTTTCTTTATTAGTAATCATTTAACAAAGCACCAGGATATGCAAATTCTGTCATTAGTGAGTGATTAGTATACAGTAGCAGGCCATTTGAAGTAAATTTAAACTTCAGTGTGAATCTAGCGGCAAAGATTTGTGATAACAACAAACTGAAGCCTTGACAGCGAAAATAGGCAATTTAACCTCAAAATGTCCTAAACCGCTGGATCTCATTACTTGTTTGAATGAATTAAATTAAATTTAATTTATGCATTTAGCAGACTCTTTTATCCAAAGCGACTTACATTGCATTCAAGCTAACAATTTTCTCCTAACATGTGTTCCCTGGGATTTGAACCCCCAACCTTGCGCTTGCTATGGCAATGCTCTACCACTTGAGCTAAAGGAACAACAAGCACCATCCCCAATTTTATTTGCTTGTGAGATGAACAAGCACTAAACATTTATAAATGCTATGAACACATTTGAGATTATAACATTAGAAGTGAATTGTTAAACCTTGCTGTGACACTACATGACCTGAACAGTGAACACCATGAAGGACGGGCGGTAAAGCAGCTCCAGAGGTGCTCAGGGTCGGGGTGTTAAACTGAAGCAGCTCTGATAAATATTCTGGGGTGAGATTATGAAGACCTAAATAGCATAAGATTGCAGATAATACAGTAAGTATCAGTCTCAGATAGCACAGTCATTAACAACACACAGTCCAACTGAACATAAAATATTTACACAAATAAATTGTACAGTTCTGTCTGCTTGGATACAACAATGTGTTTGACTTTACAGGGCGTGCTTTTAAAAGAAAAAAAAAACTGTACAGTTTTTTAATTATATTGTGGCTCTTGGGGGTCACCAGAAAAACCTATCAATAAAAAATAAACATTAATTAATGTACTGTAAATAGCCAGCTAGCATTCTTAAAACATCTAGCTAACATTACTATTAAGCTATGAAAACTTTATTTCCGAATGTTCTCTTAATGTTTTAATATGTTTATTATTATGATGGGGGAAAAAAAAATCAATTATTGGTTATGCAAATGTTAAGGGAAAAATGCATTATATCATCATGTAAACATTATGGGAATCTAAACATTCTATAACAAAAAAATACAAATAAATAAATGTAAGACCAACATCCAACTGAAACAGAAAAACACATTCCATGAATGATATATGTATTATGAACCATATAATGTAGTAGTGTTTTGAGAACATTATTAACTCTTTCCCCACCTGAGGAATTGTTTACTGTTTCCCATGTTTTCACTGTTATATGGGAGAGGGCGCTATTCGGTATCTTCTAATAAAGTATAAAATCTACAGATCAAAATACAGGTGAAGAAGAAGCAGAAACAAGCAACTGTGTAAGCAGGTGCAACTGTAAAATGATGCAATCATCAAACATTAAACAGCTTATAAAGCTGTTGAGCATGTTGTCAAATGAAATGTTAACCAAGGAAGTGCTACAGGACTGTGCAAGCTTTGGAGAAATCTTTGATCATCATTTTGAATCTGATCGTCTTTGACAAAAACATGATTTTCTCAATCTTGCTTTTTTATTAAATTTACCCACATTCAAGTGTTGATAAAAAGAATGCATTACGCTATCTATTTATTTAACAGAAGCACTTATTTTGACATTTTGCATATTCAGATTAATAGAGCTACATATTCTGGGATCCATGAACGTTTTGTGAAAATGACCAAAAATTTGGCTGGTGGAAAAAAATGCTTGATGGAAAAGATAACTGAACACAAAAATTATTATTAACAATAATAATTATAATACTTATAATCTAGACTCTAACTGGATCAAACCTGATGGTGGTTTCAATTGAGAATAATAATAGATAGGTTTTAAAGACCTTCTTGTGTTGACCAATGCTGAGAGTTAGTAAGTCACACATGCAGGGGTTAGAATGTTGCATTTGGCACCACAACTGATGGCCCCAACATAGGCTCATTGGACATACGTGCCTCTAAATACATTTCTACAAAACTAAATAAATAACAAAAAAAAAAAAAAAAACATGCTTACCTGTTGTTTCAAATTGAAATAAGGCCAACAGTTTTGATTAATAAAGCCTAATTTTCACACAATTATTTAATAAATATCATGTTATGAATTCAAATCAATTCCAAAATGCTACAACATTTGAAAACTGATACTTTTGAATGTTAGCATCATATATCCAGCTTCATTTATTTTAATGTTCTTTAGGTTTGTTTTGTAGCTCATGCAATATGGAGTTCGGCTTAGCTCGGGTTTGACTCCCGTGAAACTACGGTTCCGAAAAAACAGTTCAAACCTGTATATAAGGAAGTCCAAAATGGCAGAGTTGCATCAACAAATCCGTGTTTATGCCAGTTTTGCTTTTGTTAACACTATCTAACTAGCAACACTCCCTGGATATCTGAATTATTAACCACCGCAATACGTATAGCAATGTAATAAAAACACAACAAAACGTGCCTATATCAACATAACTAAAATGTGCCAGGGTCATGTATGGAACCCGTGTTTTAGCACAGTTTACTGGACATTTCACTTTTCAGTTTTCAAAATCATGTTTTTTTTATCATCTTTTTTTTTGTGTGTGTGTTAGCTAGCTGTATTTTTTCATTTTTAACCTAATCAAAATAACCCAACTGCAGGCATATTGAGATTAATTGGAATTCACAATGAAAAAAACAAGATTTTTGAAAATTGTTAAAAAAGGAGTCTGATCCAACTGATCTGATTTTGCAAATAAACTATTAATATTTACACATTTGTACAGTAAAATTTGTTATGTCTGAGGTAGTTTTATATACAATTTTATAGTTTTTCCTTTTTTTTTCTTTTTCAAACATAATTTATAAAACTGTAGTAATCCAGTCTGAAAAGTGCAAATGCATGCCCATATAATGTGAAGAAAAATTACCATGAAATTGCAGATACTGTACATATATAAAATATTGAGCCATTAGTAGCCTAAATGCACAGCCAAGAGTGAGCAGTGCATTGGGGTCAGAAATGAGCTTCGTACCATCTGTTATTTCTTCCTCAAATACGGGTTATGATCATGTTTCATTCACTCTCATTCTTTCTGTTTATTCATTTATTCATTGATTGACATTTCTCTCTCATTGTCACTGCTGGTGCTCAGCTCTCTGTTCTTTCTGGACACAGATGCATTGGAGAGGAGGTCAGGTGTGAACGCACTTGTGCGACTCCTGCTGCCTGAGGTCTGTGATTATTTCAGCACAAAGCAGCAGGTCGGAGAAATCCAATAGCTCAGCTCTGAGTGACCTTTAAGAGCGCTCTAGGCCTGTGTTCTCTCTACTACACCTCTGCTGGGATCTTTCAATGCCATTTTAATACAATCACCACCATGGACACATTCTCAGAACTTTCAAACAGTCAGTCATTAAACCTCTTTAAAGAAATTGAATTTGAATTCTTGTGAATTGGTTAAATTTCGACCTATTTAAAATCAGGCGTTTTAATACTTGGAAATACTTGAAGCAGTTGTCTGTAACTGTGCTCACAAGAATTTCAGTAACGTTTCAGACTCATATTACCAGGCTATATCTCATTTTTAATATTGGTACACTTAGTGCCGTTTTCGATAATTTGGATCATATCATAATTTTGGGTTGAATTCACTGTGGCATTTGAGGACATATGCAAATGTGGTTTAGATCTCTTTTAATTCACAGAGAGATCCCTGACAAATTGTTTAATTAATGAGATCTAATCTTGTAGAGTTAAAGTGAAGTGTGCCACAAGTCTCGGTCCTGGGCCCATTTTTGTTCTTCTTAAATATTTTTTTAGGTGATATTATTGTGAAACACAACATTAGCTTTGCTGTTTCTGCTATTCTTTGTATCTCCTCTAGAGAGATGAAGTATTAGAAGTTGATGCATTACAGATATTCAAGATAGGAAGAACTAAAAAACTGGACCAAATGCTTCCAGAAGTAGTCTGTTGAACTATTATTGAGAGTTCTCAGCTGAAACACATTTCTAATGTACTGTATTTATTTCAACTAATAGAAAGGTAATACTGTATTCCCTTTGCTTTTGCAAGTAATCAAACCTGTAAAGTAAGAACATTTGAAAAAGCATTCTTGTCCTTGTTCTTGAGTGTTACTGTTTATTCAATATTAGTAATCCAATCAATGCAAGATGATTCATCAACTTGTGGTCTAATGGGTCAGCATTTGGAGGAAAAACACATTAACATCCTCTTCAAAAGAAGTTTAAGCGTGGGAACTGGATTTCTTTTCTGACGCAATCAAATGTGTTGCGAGGGCATCATTTCTGGGGCTGGATGTTGAGAGAAGAAGTTTTGTCAATAGAGCGTTTTTTTTTTTTTTTTTTTTTTCTTTGAGGGCACACAGAAAAACATTATAGTATTTTTATAGTGATGAGTTCTAAATTTAGTTACTGTACTGTAGCTACACTAAGGAACTACACACAGCTATGTAATATATACAGTTCTTTGAATAGTTATAATGTTTAAAAGCCTCAAACTAATTGAGAAACATACTGATAAACAGCAGGATTTAGCATCAGCCAGGGAAGGAGGGGTTATTCCTGCGGTCCGCTGGTGTCAGTCACAGTGTGAGCTGATGTTTGTCCTGTTTCTGTCCATGTCCTTTTCTGCTTCCTGCACTCAAAAAAATGACTCTTTGGCTGAACATGATTCTTTCATGGACAGTGGTTCCACATGTTTGTACCATGTTATTTGGACAAGAATAAATCAAGTTATAAGGACATGTCTACTTTTAGTTGAGTTTACTCAGTTTGCTTTAGTTCATCCTTCATGAAATATCTGAGAAGAGATAATATGTTTACATCATGTAGAACCATTGTCCATGCAAGTTTAGCCAAAGAGTTATAAAAACATTAGCAAGTAAGATATAACTTTTCTTTACACATGATGTTAGTTGTTTGCAGTTTAAGGATGTTACTATGTGTACATCATACACTAGCACTCTCATTAAAATTGCTTTTTTCAAATTAAGTATTTTAGACTTTCTTTTAACCAGGTCCTCAACCCAACCACAAGCTCCACACTTCACCACAATGGTAACTCGCACCAAATACACCAATATAAAGTCTTTTAAAATGCCCACATAATAGAGCATTAGACATGAAAAAGTCTCCTTATTATCACATTTTACTAAAAACTGCATAAAATAACACTTTATTTCAACATTTTCTCTCCCCATATCCAGTCCTGTGCAAAGCATGATGGGAAGTGTAAAACTTATTTTGAAGTACTTGATTGAAACATGTTCTTTCAAAATGAAAACTTTGTGTTAAACCAGCGAGTGACAGTTTTAAGTCAGTTTAACATGACACAATCATGTTGAACTGAAAAATAGCCAAAATGGCATTAATTCAACATGAATTGTTCAGGTAAAGTGAACAAAACTGAAAATTCATTTTTTTGAGTGTGGGATATTAATTCCTGTATCTGTATGATTTGCACTCATCTGTGACACACAACAGAACACCAGGACAACATATTTAGCATGCAGCGCATCTACAAAACAGAATATTGCTATGAAACATGGATATTTCTGACTTTAAATGCTTTACAATAAAAATAATATAGATTTATGTTATGTTGTTTAACAGCTTATAAGGACATAGTATTAACCATATCAGATGGCACACTGATTAAATGGAAAATAATGAACATGTTAGTTGTTAAATATTGCAGTTATGAAATGGACTGTGCAAACCATCCAAAACAGACACTAAAAATCACTCAGAGCAACCACTCAGCAAGGCCCTGACAAATGTGTGTGTGTGTGTGTGTGTTTTAGTTAGTAGGACTAAACACTTTAAAATCAAGAATTGAAGAATTAAGTTATCAAATTATTAATCCTAACATGAAAATGAATTAATAAAACACTTTAAATGGACATTTCAAGGAGAAATGAATAGACGTGTAATAAACAACAGTTTTAACAAATAACTGAATTCTCAAATATCTTTTCATTTCAATGTTTTACAATATAGTTAAACGCATGTTTTAAACAAAAAAAAAAGGTTTTTTGAATGTGTTTTAATTTCAGTTATTTATTAATTACCATTTTAAAATTATTCAAAACAAAACTCATTCAAGTGTCACACTTGGTCTTGCATACACTTCCATTGATTGACATTGACATAATTGATTTTGCCCGTGAATGACACTGTAGGAGCTCAAGGCTGTGTACTTTCTCTAGGGCTCATACAAACACCGTTTTAAAGGACGGCCTCTCTGTGTCGTCCCTCCTCTGCTGTGAAATGAGTCGAGTCATTACATCTACCTACATAGAGCTCAGTATAAACATGTTTTCTCTTTGACCATTTCACACATTTGCAGAATGCCATAAAACTTCCGGCAGATAAACCAATTTTAGATCCATTTTGCCAAGAGGCATTGAGCAGAGTGGAAAACATTACCCAGCCAGTTATGAATTTAATATCTGTTTATATGGAAATGGTTTGGTTTGGAATGGCAGGGAAACAAACCAATTTCCTTTCTTGTTATTAAAGCATGTAGGCCTCAATCATATTTTCTATTTTTGGTTTAAAGCCCCGTGTGAATTATCTGATATAAGCCTGGAAGTCCATATGACCTGAGACGTTCATGGGTTCAAAAACAGTTTTGACGTCAAACAGGTCTTTGAGCATCAGGAAACTCAAAGGACATGCTAACGTTTGAGACAGGAAGGAGAAAATAGATACTATAATCCTCCTCTCTTTGTTTCCTGTTTATTGATTGTCCAAAGTCCTACATTTCCTCTTTTTACATCAGCAGGACCGTATGCGTGTGTCCGTGTTTCCCGGACAGCATGAAAGTCAGGCCTAGATATAAACTCATCCTCTCTGTTCAGTCCAACAGTCTAGAACACTCTAAATCAATAAAGCTGTAACGCTGGAGTGGGCAATATGACCTTAAAGCTGCGGTAGGTAACTTTTGATGCTCTAGTGGTTAATAAACAGAACTGCTTGCATCTTGCGGAAGAACATCGTAGCCGGATCTACTTCTCTCTGTTTCTGTCTATGAAGAATCACAAAGGTACTGGGTTACTCCGCCGCGGTATCCCCGAAGCAATCTAAAATAGTCTGAATATAAACACTTATTATAGGTGCACCCTAGTGATTCAGGACAAGCCAAAAACACGGTTTGGAAAATGGATTCATGGTGTACTCGCTTATTATGTTCATTTTTCTACATTTTGAACACAAACAAAGTTACAGACCGCAGCTCTGATTGGTTGTTTCTTACCGGGAGCAATGGAGTTTCTGCAAATGGCAATAGGACACTGGGAGGAGCCAGAGGAGCTTGATTTATTCACAGATTATCTGTCTCATATTCTACTGTCAGGACATAATGACAGGTTTAATAAATATGTAAAAAATATTTTTTTTACAAAAGTTCCCTACAGCACCTTTAAATCACAATAAAGGTCATTTTATTTTATGATACTAATATTCTTAGTTTCATTTTCTCCAAACTATTTACATTCATTAAGATATGCCTTGAAAAAAGTAGTGTCCTTAATTATATGAAATAAATAGCCACTTAAGACTGCTTAAAGGCAGTTCACCTTCACGACTGTTTCTAACAAACTTACGTAGACATTAAAAAACAATAATAATAATGTAAAATTAAAAGTTTTACAATAGTTTTAAAATCATTGTTTTAATAATCTTTTGTTGTGCTTGTGTGTTGTTTAATGTTGAATTTAAGGTTAATATATTTTTTATTTAAATATAATAAATTAAATTCTGAACTGCAACTCATCATTATAAATGTGCAATTGCAAATAACATGACATACACATTTCAATAGAAATGACATGAAAGTATATTTTAGCTTTTCAGTAAGCTACAACCTGCAGTACACTTTAACCATATTTCAAAGAGGATAAATGTAATTATGAAATTGCATACAGTATAACTTAACTTACTTAAGTGGGTACAAATAAATACTTTAGATTAATAATATAATAAATTAATATAATTGCATTTAATATAAATACAAGATATAAATATAAATGAAAAAAAAAAACTTTAATTTCGCACATATATTATTTTGGTTAAAGAAAAAGTGTATTTCTGAAATAAGTCATTTTAAAGTATGTTAAAATGTACTCATTTTTCAAAGGGATAGCCAATAATGTTAACATTAATATTTTGTGTGTATTTGACCAGCTACAACATTTAAGTAAACCTCTGGTGAGAATAAAAAAAATAAACAAATAAATAAACTTTTACTTTTGTTAACATTAATGTTTCTTTATCCGCACTGAAAGAAAGAAACCTCTGTTAAAAGACCTCAGATAATATGAGAAAAAAATATAAACATATATAAATTAATGTATTTGAAAAAAAAAAAAAAATCACGAAAACTATTAAACAAACACTAACTGCTTTGAATAAAAGAGATGGAGGATGCATAAAAAAAAAAGCTGTTTTAATTGGATGATCTCCACAACGGTAAATTGGATTGTAGTGTTATAGCATGTGGGTTTAGCCTAGTTGATCAAATACACACAGCAAACTCAACAATAACAACAAAACAACCCCAAATCCTTTACTTTCAAATTAATGTGTGGGATAACAAAGGAATACATTATAAATGCAAATCATAAGCTGTCTGTTTACCGAAATCCCACATTGTATCATTGTCTAAAAACACAAAGCAAAAAAGTATTTTACCTCATTGCATTGGCTCGCTGTGGCTGCATGCAATAATTATACCTGTTCCAGTGCTCAAACAGACAGATTTCAGATGAGTCAGTCATAAAAGCGCACATCTGCAGCTCTGCTCAAGCCTGATCATTACGTTCACACAATTTAACAGCGAAAAGCAGCTTCATAATCGTCACATTCACTGAAATGACAGCAATTACATAGAACCACAACCACTCTGAAACACAGTACAGACGCACACAGAGAGAATGAAAGGAAAATAATAAAAGGAGAGAAAAAAATGGCCTGTTTAGAGATTTCTGTGTTTAAAATGTTGTTCCAATCCTGTATGACTTTCTGTTATTCTGTGGAACACAAATAAAACTGCTCTATCTACAGTGACAACATACAGTGGCCCGCGGCTGTCAACCTCCAAAAACAGCATAGAAGTAGTTCATGTGACTGTGTGCCATTTGCAAATACTTCTTAAGTCATGCAGGCTTTAAGTCAGGAAAATCTTCCCCTCAATCATAGCTCTCAAAACTAATTTGTGTTTATGCAGATTCAAACTTAGTGTGTAGTGTTCAGTCTTATGAAAAGAAAGACCCAAGAAGCAATGACCCTTTTAAAAAGATGCATTGTTGTAATGAATACTTGCAGATAATATAACATTAATAATAATACTATAATAAAATGTTTCTTAAAACACTTAAGAAAACGTTTATAAAAGTGCACTTTGACGTCAGATTAAAAGTTTTGTTTTAAAGTACATTTTAAATCATTGTTTTAATAATATTTTTAAAGAAGTGAGCTTACTTTTATGTGTTGGCTAACATACTAAAGCACATGTAATGAGCACATGTGATTATAATTATAACTGTACTGTGTTATTTGATATCACATTTAATTATTTCATATTTACTAAATTGCAACTTCATTGCAAATGTTTAATTACCAGTACATTTTTAATATATACACATTACAAACAACTATTCAGTTTACATTTACTTTATATTTTACTATAAATGTACATTAAGTACTACACTTTAACCATCTTTCAAAAACAATTATGAAATTACTGTACATATAAAGATGTACTGAGGTCAGAAAATTCACTCAAATTTCTTTTAATTGCATTTAATACAAAATTCTAAAATAATAAATACTATTACATTTGCATTCAATTTCAGTTCATACAAAATTAATTGACTGAAAAAAATTGTTAAGTTCACAACTAAGTATGTTATTTTAAAGTATATTATTTCAGTAATACGCATTGAAGTATCATTACAGAACTTTGTAAGCTTCTTTGGCACCGTGCCCTCAGCTGCCTTTAACTTTTGTTAACACTTGCCTATTGTAATGAAACTGGTTTTGATAAATTCCTTGGATTATGCCGATAACATCGATACCAATTTTGGCATAATTGGCTGAACTTCCTGTCCACCATGTTGATTCATGATGAAACCTACTTTTTCAAACTCCTCCTAGACCGTTAGTCCGATTTTAACCAAATTTGACTCGAATCATCTTCAGTCCAAGCTGGCAAAAAAAGTTACGGATTTTGTGTCGATATACGAAACTTTGCTGGAAAGATGCCAAACTGCATCTGAGGCTGTATCTCTGCAAAGCTTTGACATATTTGACATAAAAGCTATTTTTTCGAACTACTACTGACTTTCACCAAATTTGACTCAGATCTTCTTTAGACCATGCTGGCATAAAGTTATGGATTTAGTGTCTATAGAAAAAGTAGTTTTTGTATAGCGCTGCTACAAATTTGAGGCATGATGCCAAACTGACTTTGAGGCTATATCTCTGACATATTGACACCAAATTTTATGTGTGCCATTGCCACCTCACAGTGAACAGCACATCGATTTGATAACAGCGCCACCTGTAGGTCAAAAGTGATAAACCATTCAATAATATTAGGCTACTAGCAGTTTTATATGATTTTTCAGCCATTTGCACTACAGTCATCTTACAATGGCCTCAATTACTCATTGCCACAGTTGGTCTGATGCTTTCTTCTGTAGTGCTTGGCCCTGTAAAAACTGCTTGCAGCTATATTTTTCACTTTATGGAAAAAAGTGTTTCTGTAAAATAAAGTCATGTGAGTTTGGAGCATGAAGGCAAATAAAAATTATTCAGCCAAGTGATGAAATCGCAGATCATTATTTAGTTTTGTGCAAACGTCATATAGCCAAAATTGTAATTTCTACTTCTTGTTACAAGTATGGAAGAACCATCACTTCTACCACAAAATACTGCTTTGTAAGTTATCTTCTTGATGTATCTGAATTCCTTGGCATTCCCAAAACCTCAGAACAACTTGATGATGTAATAGAAACTATGGACTCTCTCTTTTCTAGCATTTTAAATACAGTTGCTCCTTTACGCTTAAGGAAGGTTAACCCTCTGGAGTCATTTAACGCGGATACGCGTTTTGAGTCATTTTCACCTGATAACCCTGAAAAGAACTTAAATTACACTTTCAGTTTTAATCGTACAGATAAGAGCAATACATCAATCAAATCTGTAAAGGGTCTACTTTTTTGGATACAGACATAATACAACAAAACTGTGCATTTATAAAATAAAGATAACAAACAAGGTGTGCTGTGTGCAGCCTTGTCTGTGCTGATCGTCATATACAAACACGACATTAAAATGAAGTGTAACTCCGTGAATACTCAACGAAGAAAAATGAGAGATATATCTATAGAAAGGTTGACATGTCTACTTTTAAACTAAACAAAAGTGGTTTAAATATGTAGTTTGCCGCCGAAAACAGATATTCTGTAATTAAGTAATCCATATGAAAACAACGCGATGTCTGTTTTTCATGTCTCCCTTCATTATCTTCTAATGTGACCACGCCCCCGCGCTGAACGCTCTATTCAGATTCAAACTGAAGCGCGCGGCTTGAATACACCCATAACAGAAACCAGTATGACACCATGGTATAATGAGCACACTTGCACCCTTCAAGAGAGCAGCCCGGAAAATGGAGCGAAGCTGGAGGAAAACAAAACTAGAAGTATTTTATATTGCTTGGCCAGATCCAGTCTGTATCCAGATCAGAGGGTCACTGCAGTCACCATTCTGTCACCATTTTCTCCATTCTGTCACCGATGGAGTTTCGGTTCCTTGCCACTGTCACCTCTGGCTTGTTTAGTTGGGGTCACTTCATCTACAGCGATATCGTTGACTTGATTGCAAATAAATGCACAGACACTATTTAACTGAACAGAGATGAGATACCTGAATTCAATGATGAACTGCCTTTAACTATCATTTTGCATTATTGAGACACTGTTTTCCTAATGAATGTTGTTCAGTTGCTTTGACGCAATGTATTTTGTTTATTAAAGCGATATAAAAAATAAAGGTGACTTGACTTTACTTGAATAAATGAAACCAGAATTAGGTTTCTGCAACTCCTTCAATAATTCTCAGAGATGAGCACATCCATGTTTTCTCTCTTCAATCACAGTAAGCAGCACATAATCACGTAAACCTGACGTAACTGATTAATTATCATTAAGATGGGTTATAGTACTGCAATTTACCAGACGGTGTTGTTAATTTGCCGGCGTGTCAATTATGAGCTCTCAGAGGAGACAAACATCTGTTCCCCCTGTGCAAACCCGACAGACATTGCAGAAAGAGATGCTTAGAAACCAGAAATAACCGTCCAAACACGTGTATCATAGTTGTACCCATTTAGCCAAGATTAAAGGGTTAGATCTTAGATCATGTTTCTTTTATCTTAGAAACACAAATGAAGATATATTTAATAAAACCTGAGAGATTTCTGTCCTTACATGAAAGGTCTATGTAACCAAACATTTCCAGCTTCAAAAAGTTCTTAAAAACATTTTTCTGAAGAGACATCATTGCTTTATATAACGAAAAGGCTTTTTTTTTCATGTAAACAATCAACACACATACATCAAGCTCATTAATTATGGTAAACGAGAGCTCAAATGTACTTGTTACAATGTATGTGCATTACTTTAACAGTGTCTTTGTGAACTTTTTAAAGCTTGAAAGTCATGGGCTAATGGACTTTCAGTGGAGGGACAGAAATCTCTCAAGTTTCATTCATATCTTCATCTGTGAAAATATCTGAAATACTTTTTCAAATCAGCAACACAGTTACTTTGTTTCTCACGTATTGACGGTCAGTTCTCATGTTGAGAGAAATTTTATAAAGGCTTTTAAAAAGGTTTTCCATTGCTGAAAAGTGTTGAACTTTCTTTTCCGTCCTTTCGAAAGGTTAGTTTGAGATTCATTCTCTACTGTACAGATGTAAATTCACATTTAATTCAGCCTGAAGTGTTTTCTTTTCATTTTTGGTGTGAAAGGGCTTTCACTTTTTTTTTCTTTTTATATTAAAAACAAGCAAGCCCAACCCAGATGATAAAAAGTTATGCAAAAGTGTAAAATTCCTTTCCATAAAAAGTAACCAAATAATGTAATTAGTAGCTATTTATTGAAGTAACACAATATTCTACTGAGTTAATTAACTTTCCCCAACACTGATCTTTCCACCATGTGGAAAAGAACAACATGAAGAGAAACAGAAGTTTGTGTGCATTTCCCTTCTCTAGTGCATAATCATCCTCGACAAAATCAGGTTTACATTTGAATCATTCATTAGTAGACGCGCAGGTTAATGGCATCAAATCTTGAACAAAGCATCTAAATCGTTTCTGCTCAGGAAACTGTGTGATGGAGACAGAAAGCAGAGAGAGAAATCTAATTCTTCAGAACATTAACCTTCTTTATCGGCCTAAACCCCAGCTCATCCTGAACACCTGCTTCATTACGTCTGATCAGCTATTCACACTCTCCTCGTAGGGCTGATTTGATCAAATTACTGGGAACGATGGGAAAGATTTGTGCTGCACGTAAGTGACACTACGTGATAAAATGAATGCATATACAACACTATCAACAAAACCTCTAACCCTGCCGCCAAACAAGTGAAAAATGAACCATTTCCATTATAATCACCAATGCTCTTTACGCTGCAAGTGATGCAACTCAGCGAGAATGTTCCTGCTTGCACTGTAGACAGCTTTGTTGACTGTTAAGGGAGCGTTTGTATTATGGTTCACTCTCAGTGTGGACGGGGGTTAGTTTCACCGGAGTGAGAAGAGCTTGTGTTTTAGTTTAATCAGCTGATGAGAGCATGAATCAGGCAGATTAGCACCGCTGCTTCTGATAGTGTCAAAGCAGTTCAATCTCTCATCTCAATATTCATGTGATTTAATGAATCAGAGAGACTCTTATCAAGAGAGCGAGAGATGTCACATCAGAGTGTGTCTGAGCACTCATCATCATCATCATCATCATCATCAAACAGCGTGCATGAGAGGGATTAGCAGACAGATGGATGTTTTTAGCCATCAGGGTGATGTGTTTTAAGTGTTAGTTCATCCCAAAATGACAATGATTTACTCATTTTCTGTATGACTTTGACTGTATGAATTTGTAAATTCTGTAAAAAAGGTACTGTACTTTTCTCTCTCTCAGTTTTCAAGCAGCATGACAACAGAATTGAATTTTTTTGGTGAGCTATATTTAAGCCTGAAGCTGTTTGACTAAGAAATGATAATATTATAATAAGATTATAATATTTCAAATCAGAAATGTGTCATGAGCTCGTGCGAGTAGTAATTTACCAGTCATAAAATCATCTCTGATGAGCAGGATGATCGGCACACCAACACAAAAACGTAAATCTTGATTCACCCTCAAGAGGTGATATGGTTCACTTTATATTAAGTGGTTTTAGTATAATAATGGCATTACTGTGCACATACTCCTCCACTAATATTGGCACTCTTGGTAAATATGAGTAAAGGTGGTTGTGAGAATACATCTGCTTCATCATTGTTTATCCTTTTGCTCTTCCATTCAAAAAATGCACAAAATTCTAACCAATCACTAGGTGAAACAACTAAAAGTGGGGGGAATCTCATTGTGAAATAAATGCTTTCTCTAGTTCATGCTGGCCACAATTACTGAAGCATCCTTTTCCCAAGATAACAGCTTGTTGTTTTTCCTCCTACAATGCCTGAAGAGTTTGACCTGATAAGATATCAGAGATGTATGTATGAGTGTGTAATACATAATACTAAAAGACACCTAATATAGACGGTTTCAACAGCAACAACATAAACAAACGTTACTGCTCATGAGCGCTTTTGTGGACCTAACTTAACTTCCGGTAGACTTCCAAATAGAATCAATAACAACAGCCAAGTCCCTCTAGAGTAGATATTTTTTGATAACAAACAAAATATGTTTGCTGCGTGGATCAGGTGGACTTAATGAAAATGCAAATTCATTCTTTGCCAGCAGGAGATGTTAAAGCATAGACATAAAGCACGAGGAATAGAGGTTTCCCCAGTGACGTTAACAGCTGTAAACAAAGCAGAGCTGGTACGCTCACACTCTGCTTTATCAGGCATACAACATGCAAGTCTTTCTTTCAGAAATGCAGCGATATAAAAACACATGTGTCTCGGTTGATATTTAAACATATAAATGTAAGGAATTATTATTATTAAACGTGCAGTACGTAACGTTACTCATGTTTATTCAACGAAGCCTTTTTGAAAATCGATCAGTTTTAAAATTGTGGCGAGTCTCCAAAAATAAATAAATGTATTGGAACACATCCCGCAGCACAACCACCTGAGCCCAACTTCAGTCTACTCATCACCTTGACTTTAACTGCGTTTGTTGATGGCACCGCTATGCAGACCGATATACACAACAGAGACCGGAAGTTAACTTAGGTCCAGGTGCGTGCGCCCGATGAAACCGTCTATAAAGTAGGGCTATTTTTTCCATTCACTCCAATGTACAGTACAAAATGATCAGACCGCACACTTATATTCTCATTCATTCTCATTTTTGACAGGTAATTTTTGCTTTGATATATTTCCTCATTAGCAGAGAGAATGTCGAGAATAATCAGTCGGCCAGGTGCTCAACTCCACACCAAACAGCAACGTCCCTCGATCTGCAGCTCTCTCTCTCTCTCTCTCTCTCTCACACACACATACACACACGCACACACACACACACACACACACACACACACACACACACACACAGTTCTGTTAAATCGTGTACAGAGGTTGTGCCAGTCAGATGTGTCTCCACGGACATAAGCGTTTACAGCACGTCTCTGTGTTTGACTCCTCTAATGAACAGCTACACTTAGAAAAACATCTTGCCTCTCATCTGTTTATCGCCTATTTCTGGGGATTTAATTAAAAATACCCAGAGGAAAAAAAAAAAAAAGAATCACAGCAAACCTTTTAAAAAGTTGACTATTTTCGCAGCAGTTACATTAAATTAGTTTAGTATGTGGTTCTCTGGAGCCACCAGTCAGTGCATCTGGCATTACATTACATTGCTTTTCTAAAGTACAACAAAACGGGTCAAATAAGCATGTTCTTTTTAACACTTATTAACTCACTGAAATACAGCGAGGTTGCAATAAGTCATTATAAAATAAAACATTTAGTACAGACTGAAATATGAGATGAAGTATTATTTTTATATCAAGCACTCGTTTGAAAGAACGCTCAAGTGCATGTGTTTCACGAGGGTTATTTGAGGGATGTGTGAGTATGATACGTGTGTGTGGGAGGACACTCTGGACATCAGCTATCTTCAGGTTGTCCTCTGGGTGATAAATGAAAGCTTTTCTATTGCTGAGTAACTCTGCTTTTCACTGCGCACTGCAGAAAGGCACTTGTTGGGTAACAGAAGTGGGCGAGAGGTTGGCTGCATGTAAGCGTCAGCGACGTGACAGGAGTGGAAGAGCTAATGAAGCACATCAGTGTGGGGGATAAGAGACACACAGTCCACTCGTAATACACTAGAACACACACACAAATGCTGATGCTCTCTAAACGATACACTAGAATTCAAGAGACTGAGCACAGAAACCCCTTAAATGGGTCACACATTATCAAGCGATCATTTTTACTTATTTTAGTTAATAAGTCCAGGGATCAGAGTTAAGCTAAAGGTCAAGGTTTAGCTAGATAGCAAAGCCCCATTAGTCTTCTCATGGATTTTGTAAATACACCATTTGACTGCAAAAAGCATCTTCTTACTGTATATTTAGGGAGTCTGAACTTTTTTTTTTTATGGTTACAATTATCCATGTGCTATAGACTTTTCTATTTTAAACTCAACTTTTGATAATTGAATTGAAAAGCTTACTGAGAAATTACGTCAAATGTCAAACATTAAATTCAGGGCTAAAGGTTTTCTGAATAAATGAGCAAAAATTAAAATGCCCTACCATTCTCCATCCTCTGCATGATATAAAACCAGTGGCTGGGTAACTCAACTTTAACAAGCTTTCAATAAAAGCAAAAAACAATATTTTCTAATTAAAAAGACAAAAGAACATCTGATTTCTCATTTTACGACCACTTTAAAACACTGAAATTACATTTTGGAAAAACAACATGAATCAACCATCGCAAATAAGACTTTAGGCACAAAGTAAGTAACAGAAATGAAAACACTCAAAGCAAAGTATTTATTAATTTAACAATATCAATATAATCTCTGGTTATTGGTGTGGAACTCCAGAAACCCTGAGCTGTTTCATGTTTTATGTAGGCCATAATATCTGTAATAACATCTCAGTGGACTGGAGGTAAATTACTAAGCAGATGAGACAATCATATCTCCAAACAAATAAAACATCACACTTTATATTTAACCTCAGGGAGCAATATTCAGCAAATCCATTTATCAGAATATCCTCCGAGATCGGCGGCTGATGATAATGGCAGCTTCTGGGAAGAACATAAAACTGTTCGTGCTGTACGGTCACGAAGGATGATTTGAGCCCATTTCAACCTCAATAGCGGCCGAACACATTTATACTGGCAATGTTCAGATCTAACGTCTACTCAGATACTGCTGGCATCCGTATAGAGAGACTGTAGGATGAGAGACAGGCAGAAATACCCAGAAGAGCTGAAGAAGGTGCTGACTCATACTACCTAGTGAATCCTACCGTAATGAGAGGCTAAACTACATCTGATAAAATCCTGTTTAATAAATCATATGCCTACACCGCCTTATAAGATACAGCAGAAATAGATTAACATTAAATCAAGTAACTTTAGCATGTACAGTAAGTCATCCAATGGGTTGTGCTCGCTGATGTGTTATTACTTTTCTAAGTAATCAGGCTTATAATATCTCTTCTCTCTAGAATATCACAGACTTGGTGGTATGCAACCACCCAAAACAGCCAGGAGTAGTATCCAAATATCAACATCCTAAAAAGCAAATCTGGCAACAGAAACCATTTTCTTGAATCCAAGCTGTGAAAAGGACTCGTTTAGACGTCAAAATTATTATGCACAAAAACAATATGATCACCTGTATTTAAATACAGCTTTTCTGAATGGCAACAGCAAGGATTTGAACTGTTGAAATGTAAATGTGCAGCTTGAATGCAATGTAAGTTGATTTGGATAAAAGCATCTGCCAAATCCATAAATGCGGAAGGATAATCCAGACGGATAATTATCCAAAAGGATAATTTTCAAAAGGAATTGCAAATTGTATTTACATTTGCGTTTTCCGTACGTGGAAGCATAAATTGTGACAATCCAAATGCAGCTGGTAAGACATGGGGAATACAGCAGCAAATGTACTTTGCTTTTACATTTAGAATTTGGCAGTCACATCGCGTACATAAAAGTGAAAACGCAAACAGTAATGCAAGATTTGCAATTGCGTTTGGATTATGTCACAGTTTATGTTTTCCAAAAGAGCTTCTTGGCTCTCTGTAAGGCTAATGTTGCTAAAGTTACCATCGTCTCTGTCTGTTTTTACTAATGCTGCATTCACGTGCTATCAGAAAGATCGTGAATAGGAATGTAGTAGTTAAAAATTGCATTTGGAAGCAATGTGAGGTCAGTAACACGGTCACCACCAGTTAAACCTTAACACCTGTGGAACATGATTTAGTAACACAGTGCATATGGACTGCTTTTATGACATTTTATGTGGCTTTTAATCATTTTTAGGCTTGATAGTTTGAGTCACCACTGGAACTTTCAATCTCTTCATTGCAATTACATGGAGAAGAGCAAGAACAATCAATACAGTCTTGCCAAATCCATGATTATCACAATTTAGATTTATACTGATGCTGCAAATTGTATTTTATTTTATTTTTTTGGAGGAGAAATAAAGCAAATCCCTATTTTCCCCCAGAATGCATTTGGACAAATGTTGGCCATGATTCGGCAAATTTTGAGTACTGTACCATTTGGGTTTATTACACAGACCTGACAACCCTGAATCAATAGTTAAAATTTATCTTCATTTTTGAGCAAATTAATCCATTAAGAATGGCCTTTATAAACCGCAGTTCTTAAACTTTGACCAGAGAGTGTGTTTGTGTCATCCAGGTCATGTCAGAGGTTGTGTACTTGTAGGACAGCTGACAGCTCTTTCCTGTGACTTGTTCTAGATCGAGAGCAGGTGCCTGTCGCTCTCAATCAAAGAAGCTTTTCATTTCTTCTGAGCATCCTGTGGATGTCACCTTCTCCTGTCTTCTCTGTTTGTCTGCATACCTTTCATTCCCAGCACATAAACACATGTATAACCCCATGACTCTTCATTTCACTTCCCACATTCACCACACAAGTGCTGCAAGGTGGATGGTAATTCATTTTTCTCTTTTGATTTTCTCCTATCAAGGATAAATCCGTTGCTCAGCTTGGCTCTTTATGCCTCACCACATCAAAGAGGAACAGAGGATGGGTAGAGCGCTGAGAATGAGGGATGAAGGAGGAAAGTTGGTTTGCCAGGACCAGCACAGTGCCAGGTCTGCTTTCCCCCAGTCTGCCATTCTGGAGTCTCCGAGGCATCCGAGGAAGCTCTTCAGGCTCCTGTCCCGTATTCATCGACCTGCCTTCAGGCGCCACAGACACACAGTACTGCCAAATCCTTAATGAAAGAACACCGTCAAGAATCGACAAGACTGGCAGAAGGACAGAGCAGCCATTTGGAGATTATTGAATTACTGTTCCCACCGTTTACATCAGTGACAAACAAACACACTTTAGTAACCTAAAGAAAACAGCAATTCACACACTGATTCGGTAAGAGAGAGTATCACTGTTCGGCAACACAACATCCGAGCAGCATAAAAATAACTACTGTGTAAATATTAATAATAATGTGACTGTAATTGCTTTATTTTACAACAGCTGAGGTGTACTGAATCCAAACTGTCATTTTATACTTAAGCAGCGGAGTAGACTGTATACAATCACACTTAATTTCTTTTATTCTTAAAAAGGTTATGACATTACAAATATTAAAGCTCCATTTTATTTGTCATTATTTTTTTTTTTTGTGAGCAATACACAAAAACCTGTTTGAATCTTTGTTCTTGCTTTAAGCTGACTTATTTTGTTAACCATACAATACTGTTTACCGTTTTGAGCTGTTGGGTTGCATTTAATGGGGATTTAGGTTTCCGGTCACATCATGTCCATAAACAAAACTCACACACAAGCAGTGTTTCCATTACCCTTCAAATTGCGCAAAATGGAATTGCGAATTGAAAAATGCCCAATGGAAACATGGTAATTCTGTAAAAACTCCCATATATTTAAAAAAAGTTTTTGCGCTAACATTAGGTGGTTTTTCAGGGAATTTGGAAAAAAAAACATACTTTGCAAAACTGCAATGGAAACAGCTTTTCCGCATTTACAGGTTACCTGGTGCACATAAAAGTCACATGCTTGTATAAGGGGCTTTTCTTGCCATTAAAGCTTGGATAACCCCTTATTTACACTGCACACTTCTTCAGCTTATTACTGCTAAATTGTGGACACTCAAGTCAATGCTCATGTTCATAGCAGCCATCCCACAGCACATTTCAGAAATGGCCCAGAAGTGTCTCTCTTCGCTGCTTTGCTAAAGTTAAACGACTATGCCTCCATTAATCAAAATTAATGATTATGGCCATGACCTCAATATACTAAACCTATGTAACCAATTAAGCAATTAATGCAATTAAGAATTTAGTCGCATAACATTGTTACCGTATTTTTTGGTTGGACCTGAGTATAAGTCGCATCAGTCCAAAAATACGTCATGATGAGGAAAAAAACATATATAAGTCACACTGGACTATAAGTCGCATTTATTTAGAACCAAGAGAAAACATTACCGTCTCCAGCCGCGAGAGGGCGCTCTATGTCTTCAGTGTAGACTACAGGAGCAATAAGTAGCATAGAGCGCCCTCTCGCGGCTGGAGACGGTAATGTTTTCTCTTGGTTCATTTCTTTTGGTTCATGTCAAATAAATTTTGATAAATAAGTCGCACCTGACTATAAGTCACAGGACCAGCCAAACTATGAAAAAAAGTGTGACTTATAGTCCGGAAAATACAGTATTTGGAAACGCTGTCATTTTGCAATAGTTTTTAATTGACATTTATAAAATATCGCAACAGTTTTGCGCAAATCTATAATGGGAACCCTGCTAGAGTAGTGAACAAGTGTTGCACATCAGTACTTATATTGTGCTTTCTAGCACAACTGAAACACAGACAGTGACCATCTAAGCATTGAGCACTGCATCTCTTAGTTTTATAATAATTAGTAACATTTTCAGCCACTGTGCTTTATTTTCTGGTGGCTTACACTACAGAACAATGAGCAGCGTATCTCTGTAGACTGTAGTTTACTTATGTTAAGCAGAGACGGATAAGAGTCATTGAATATTATAGAGCTGAGTGGTCAATCATCAGTAACTTCAGTCACCCACTGTGCCACATTTTGCTCACGGTCTAGATTTCATCCTCACTAACAGATGCTTCCCTATGCCCTCCGGTATCAGAAACCGAGAGTGTGTGTATGAGATTGTCAAGGGGCCTGGGTGGAGATGGGTCATGCTCGTTTTAAATGAATGTTGTATATGCATTATTAATAAGCAGCAAGCTGAGATATGAGAGCGCAGCATGTAGTCTCACTGCCCACACGCACAGATACAACAGCACTGCTGAAATCAATCAGGATCTGAGCAGCAACACACAACATGATGCTAGATCAATGATCTGTTCACCAATAACATGATTATATGTGTTTCATAAATGCTGGAAGTATGAGTGAATCATAATTGTAATCCCTGACTGTTGGACCAGAGCATTTTATATTAACAGAGATTGTGCTCTCATTAGTTCTACTTAAAAACTTAATGGAATGAAAAGTTAACCCTATCTATATTTTAATTGACTGTTTCTTGTTGCACATGAATCAGCAATGCATCCTAAAAAAAAAGTCTGTTATAAAATATGAATGACTTTTTGTGGTACATAAGATTGTAGACGGACACAGTTACACTGTAGATACGCTTGAAACAAAATGAAGTTTACTGTCTGGGATTTGTCTTGTCACACCGCATCCAGTGTAGACACAAACACTAGCTGTGTCTCTAATTACACGCTATACTCTATTTACTTATGCACCATGTACTCAACTGTAGTGTATGCATTTTATAAGGTTATTCTGTCATTTATAATCAGAGTCTGATTACACCTCCCTCCACTATGTAATTAAAGCTTGTGACACTTGAATGGATGAAGTGTGCATCATTCCAGACTTCGTTAATTAATTACATCTTCCGGGTATTTAAAGAGGTTTATTTTCGATGTGGAATTTTCAATGTGACTGCACTATGTTCACTGTTTAAACTACGCAATAGTGCACAAATTGGGATGCACCTACTGATTAATATGGGTTCCAATTAGGTGCATTGTTCTTGTCCATTGTAGACGTGCTGTAAGAGCAAATATTGAGGGCATTGTCCATTATCAGTAGTATATACTTTTTAACACACTATGTAATAGTGGAAAACTTTTGGAATGTTGATTTCGAATTTAATTTCTATTTGCTATATATGCACAGATTTAATTTGACATTTTATTCTGAACTTTGAATTCTAAAATGAAAATGAAAAATAAAAGCATGCAGCTTTTCATCAAACTGTAAATGGCTTGTGTGAGCGTCAAGCTGAGAAGCATTTAATCAATGGAAGTGGTTATCAGCTTGAAAAAATGTGTAATATGCACACACACACACACACACACACACACACACAGATATATATATATATATATAAATATATATATATATATATATATATATATATATATATATATATATATATATATATATATATATATATATATATACTGGTGCATTCTTAATGTTTAGTGATTTAGCCTAAGGTTCAGAATATGTTTGTTAGCTTTTACAAGCAGCTATTATTTCCTTGCAACCGCTAGCACTTCCATGTCAAATGCACCTTATGGTGTTTAAAAAGTACCTGGACACATTCACAAAAAAAAGCTTTATGTTGAAAAAAAAAAAAAAAAAAAAAAAAAAAAAGACTTGACAACAAAAATGTAGAAAATTGATGCTTTGACTTATCCTTTTCTACTCTCTCTTACGATTCCGGATGGATACTACAGTATGTGCACTTTTTATGCAGGAAGAGTCATTCAGGATTGAATTAGGCAACTGTACGAGTGAGTCATTGAATCTTTCACCCATCTGATTTGTTCAAAAGCCTTGTTTCATTCAAGAACACTACTACTGTGTCACTCAGAGACAAAGTTGTTTACTCCGCTCTCTCTTTATTCATTATTTACTTTTTTGGAACAACATAAGGTTGAGCAGTTTTTTTTCTGACTAAATCATTCCTTTAAGCGATTTACGGCAACATTTTTCACAGAAAGTCATTTTAAAAAGTTTTCGGTGCATAAAGATGATGGAATGGCATGCAACACTGAGAGGTATTGTCTGAATAAACATGCCAAATGGAAAACCTAGCTTTGAGTTTTGCCAACAAACTCCAGGCTCCGAAAGTTGCTTATAATGTCAGAAGAAAAATGAAGCTGTAAAGTCGCCAGCAGTGAGACTAATAGATGGGCAGCAGCACTGCTGAGGTCAGACAGACGCTTTCTGACAGCGCCCGAGATGACCAAGATGTATCTGCTTCCCGCTTCCAACAACTAATGATAACATCAACCGCTGTACAGAGGGACAGGCCTGATTTACTGAAGACTAACAGCAGAGTAATGTCTCGAATTCTTCCGGGAACTTCTGGAGCGTACAGACGAGGGGAGGAAACAGGCTTTGTCACTAATTAGTTTCTCTCTCTCGTTCTCTCTTAGTTCAAGCTCATTTCCTCTCTCTCTCTCTCTCTCTCTCTGCTTACAGTGCAAACACACCCTCAGAGTTAATTCATTTCAGGAGTAAACTTTCTTCCACAATGAAGATATCCATCTTTGTACTGTAATTGTGAAAGATAAGTTTTTTTTTGTGCCTGGTGATGTTTAAGTCAAATCATAAAGCACAAAAACAAATAACCATTAAATATGAAAGCATGGATGATAACGCAGGGGTCTCGATAGCACAGAACCTTCTTGTTATGTTCTGTTTATTCATGTCACTTTTAATCAGTCAGGCATGACTGTTATCAGATACAACTCTTAATATTAATAACGCATTATTAAATGTTCAAATTAACACTCATGTTTAAGTGTATTGAACGTTTGTGCTGTATTTTCATACGCTATACAGTATTGTTCAAAATAATAGCAGTACAATGTGACTAACCAGAATAATCAAGGTTTTTCGTATATTTTTTTATTGTTACGTGGCAAACAAGTTACCAGTAGGTTCAGTAGATTCTCAGAAAACAAATGAGACCCAGCATTCATGATATGCACGCTCTTAAGGCTGTGCAATTGGGCAATTAGTTGAATTAGTTGAAAGGGGTGTGTTCAAAAAAATAGCAGTGTGGCATTCAATCACTGAGGTCATCAATTTTGTGAAGAAACAGGTGTGAATCAGGTGGCCCCTATTTAAGGATGAAGCCAACACTTGTTGAACATGCATTTGAAAGCTGAGGAAAATGGGTCGTTCAAGACATTGTTCAGAAGAACAGCGTACTTTGATTAAAAAGTTGATTAGAGAGGGGAAAACCTATAAAGAGGTGCAAAAAATGATAGGCTGTTCAGCTAAAATGATCTCCAATGCCTTAAAATGGAGAGCAAAACCAGAGAGACGTGGAAGAAAACGGAAGACAACCATCAAAATGGATAGAAGAATAACCAGAATGGCAAAGGCTCAGCCAATGATCACCTCCAGGATGATCAAAGACAGTCTGGAGTTACCTGTAAGTACTGTGACAGTTAGAAGACGTCTGTGTGAAGCTAATCTATTTTCAAGAATCCCCCGCAAAGTCCCTCTGTTAAAAAAAAGGCATGTGCAGAAGAGGTTACAATTTGCCAAAGAACACATCAACTGGCCTAAAGAGAAATGGAGGAACATTTTGTGGACTGATGAGAGTAAAATTGTTCTTTTTGGGTCCAAGGGCCACAGGCAGTTTGTGAGACGACCCCCAAACTCTGAGTTCAAGCCACAGTACACAGTGAAGACAGTGAAGCATGGAGGTGCAAGCATCATGATATGGGCATGTTTCTCCTACTATGGTGTTGGGCCTATTTATCGCATACCAGGGATCATGGATCAGTTTGCATATGTTAAAATACTTGAAGAGGTCATATTGCCCTATGCTGAAGAGGACATGCCCTTGAAATGGTTGTTTCAACAAGACAATGACCCAAAACACACTAGTAAACGGGCAAAGTCTTGGTTCCAAACCAACAAAATTAATGTTATGGAGTGGCCAGCCCAATCTCCAGACCTTAATCCAATTGAGAACTTGTGGGGTGATATCAAAAATGCTGTTTCTGAAGCAAAACCAAGAAATGTGAATGAATTGTGGAATGTTGTTAAAGAATCATGGAGTGGAATAACAGCTGAGAGGTGCCACAAGTTGGTTGACTCCATGCCACCCAGATGTCAAGCAGTTTTAAAAAACTGTGGTCATACAACTAAATATTAGTTTAGTGATTCACAGGATTGCTAAATCCCAGAAAAAAAAAATGTTTGTACAAAATAGTTTTGAGTTTGTACAGTCAAAGGAAGACACTGCTATTTTTTTGAACACACCCCTTTCAACTAATTGCCCAATTGCACAGCCTTAAGAGCGTGCATATCATGAATGCTGGGTCTCATTTGTTTTCTGAGAATCTACTGAACCTACTGGTAACTTGTTTGCCACGTAGCAATAAAAAAATATACGAAAAACCTTGATTATTCTGGTTAGTCACATTGTACTGCTATTATTTTGAACAATACTGTATATTTTGCCAACCCTGCTTTATGAAGATCCACCCACTTAAACATTTCTGGTCTATCGTGCCGTCAGTGATATTCTGAGGATCAGGTGTTTGGAGGAAAGTGGTTAAAAAAGCCATTTGTGACATTGTTTCATCAGCAAGTTATTACACTTTGATGACAGATTACGGAAACTTTTTTAATATAGGAATAACATGCGCTGATGAATCTTGCACAGGATTGTGTAAAAGTAAATATAATCAATTCTGCATTAATGTTGAATTCAGACCCCAGAAGAGAAACGCTGCAGCAATATATGGATATTAGACGCTTTTTTTCCCTTCAATAAAATCCCTCAATGGAGAATTGTGCTGTGAAGGAAATGGTTCAGTTGAGGCTGATCTGAGGCAGACTGAAGTTTGTGATCGAGCAGGTTCATACGAGCTGCTACAGCAGCCCTTCAGACTAACATTCATCTATAAGATGGGTAAACTGTGCTGCTTTTTACATTCACATGGCAAACAAGGTTATAGTGAAATATGAAATATTGCACAGGCCTTTTGAGCCCGTGGAAGCTTGTTTTCCTGGTTTTTCTCCACTACATTTTTAAGAAAAACAAATCATTTTCTTTGAATGGTGGGCTTGTGTTTGATTTTTAGAAACCAATTTGCTCCTGACACCCCTGTCCTCCAGCTCTTCTATTCGCCAGTCTAATAGTGTTTCTTGTCTTCAGAGGCAAAGCGCACTGGAACTATTAGTAGAGCCACTGACATTTACCCCACAGCAGCCGTTTTAGGAAAAATGCTTCATTTAATAATTCAAGGCTAATATACTTTTACCTGACATGTAGAAATATACCTTGACAAGCATAAACAGTTTTTAGTACAAAACATTTTTGAAGTTCGGTTGAAGTATGGGAGTTAAAAGGGTTCAATTTTGATTTCATTTGGACTAAAACGACTTTGAAATGACTGGTTTTAGTTCCAACAATTTACTCCTTTATTTTATTTTTTTATTAATTCACTGTTGTTGTAAATTGTAGTTTGTGTGGCCAGATTCTCATGGCAAACATCATTTCTCTTCATTGTTTCACATTGTGCTCAAGTTCATTTAAGGATCTTGGAATACTTACAGGTCTGACCCACTTGGATTTCATTCTCGGAGCTTGATTGTATTAACTTTGACTCTATGAAAAAGAGCAACATGAACAATTTAAGCAATAACTTATTTTATGTTCCAAAGAAAGGAAAAATTGTTTGTAATAGGGCTGGGCGAAATGGCAAGATAGAAAATACATCAATTCTTTTCAAAATGTTTGACCGATTCCTGAATTATTATTATTATTATTCAATATGTAAGTTATTTATTATCCATCTAGTTAATTAAAATTATATTCCAAGTTCATCACATATGACGTTTGCAAAAAACTAAAACAAAGGTAAAAATGACCAAGTATAACACCAGTAGCTATCAACTATAAGCTATGTTTCGTAAAATAAATGTTTCATAAAAGAGAAAATAACTGCGTTTAGCCTGTCACCATCATGTAAACATGACATGTAAGACATACAGTAATTCTTTACAGGTTTTTCATTCTACTGCACTGCTTTTCCATTGGTTTTCTATTGTAAACATTCGCTTGATGGACGTGTTTGCGTCTGTTGGCATTCTAAAAACAAAAAAAAAAGTAAATGCATTGCTCAAGAAGATTCAAACTCACATATCCTTGCATTTCTTTCCATTCCACTGCCTGCGTCACATCTTTGTCAATGCAAAAAGTGTGTTCTGTGTGAAAAGCACTAGCGATATATATGAAGAGTTCATTTGCTAAAACAGATTTTTGGTAAAAGCTTTTACCAATTTTCAAAAATCATGTTTTTTATTTTTTAATTGTGTATTCCTATTAATGTCAATCAGACTGCATTTGGGTTATGTTGATTAGGTTAAAAAATAGGTTAACTAAAAATACAGATCGGAAAAGAACATCGCCCAGGCCTAATTTGAAACAACATGGAAAAGCTTTAATATTTGGTTGAACTAAGTTATTCCATTATAACGTTTTACCCTTAGTGTAAAAAAACAAAACGATTAAAACAAAGGCTCACAAAAAACACAAGAAAACACTCATTATAAAATGTTTATTTTGAATAAAACATATGGAACCTCATTACATGTAGTGTGTTGGGTCTTATCGATCTATCTCGGGTCAGAACAGCACAGCATCGGTGACTTCACTACAGTCAGCTTCAGAACAATGTTTCGCAGGTGTTACAGTAATGTTCAGATCTAACACTTCACTGAAGGGTAGCACACCACAAATACACCATGTAGAAAAATCAAAGGACTGCCTGGAAATCAGGGGAAAAGCACAATGTAGTTACTCACGTAGCAAGTGCAACATTATGGAACGACCATTGGGGCGATTTCCTTTGTTTTTGGAAACGGAGCGTGAAATCAATCGACAGTCACACCAATGAATGACTGATAATGTCTGAGGTAGCAAGGCAATCATGGCTTTCTCTAATTTTATATTTTTTTTAACATTTATTTAGAAAACTATACTACACAAAGATAAATCATCTTGGGCCAAACGTCCTAAAAATCCACATTTCCCACATTTGTCTTTTTATTATATAACCTTTCAACACAATTTTGAGAAATACGCATCTCTCAGCCACTCGTCTCTCCTGGAATGGATGCTTTATAGGCACAAAAGGGTGTTTTCGACGTGTTCAAATGTTTGTGTTGTATATCATCTGTGCGTGCGCTCTAGAAATTCAGTGAGGGTTCAGAAGCACTGCTGCCAGCGGCACGAACTGTCGAAACAATGCTTTAAAGGGAGAGTTCACGGCAAACACTGTCAAAACAGGCGAAAACTTGAACAGAACAATGCTGGGGGCATCATGCATTAACAATTTAGCATTACAAGAGCGATTCGTCTTCATATCCACTGATGTTTACGACATTTTCCGACTAAACTAATAACCACGTCTGTAGAAAGACAATGTGCCGATGTGTGATAGCAGTGTGGTTCCTTGGTGAACATAAAAATAAAAGCATACAGGTTACACGATAAATGGCCCCCAAAACCCTAAATAATCATCCGAGTATTAAAACAATGGGCAGATACACCTCACGTACAATCTACATGTTGATCAAATGTACAGTTGCATAGTACAGACAGACGCAGTAGTAATAGCCATTAAATGAACTGTGTGGGCCTGTTCCAGAGTCTTTGGGTTCGAGGACAAACACCTCTGTCGAGGGAACAGCCGGGAATCTGCATCTCTGGAATGGGAATCTTCTTGTCGTGTTGAGTTAAACACTCACATCTGCAAGATTTCTTCTCTCCAAAAGGATGTTCTGCTGAAAACCTTTACATCACCTGGACAGAAACATTCATATATTGTGTAAGTGTCTTTAATACACGAGCTGCGTATGAAATTAAACAAATGTAAAAAACAAACGTAGGCTATCCAAGTTATTCTTCAATGTAAAAATGGGCGTGGCCATTTGTAAACGGCTCTAGCTTCCGGTCTCATTCGCTTCCAGGTATTTTTAGCTGTAATACTGCAAATTGGTGTGCCTTACCTTATTTTAACATTTTATCTTAATTATTAACACACTGGTTTGTAATGCAAACAGTTTCACTCATTCCCGCAAGTTGTTATTCTTCTCGTTATTTCCCAATATCGGCTAATGAACCGGAGTCTTGCCGATAGGCTTACTTCCACATTGAAAAATAAGGTGGTTAAACAAACTAAACCATGGTCTCAGGACTTCAACATCACTAAGCTTCTGAAAACACTATTTAAAATGTAAAAGTTGGAAAGTTTGAGTTATAATTGTGTGTAAGAGTATAAACACCAAGGCTGTGAAAGCAGACTAGTCAATAGATGAGATTACTTCTTCGGCTTGATGATATTAAATGTAGTGAAAATATCTTGAGTTTGTTAACCCACAGACCATATTTCAGGCCTTTAACCAAAAACCATTGCCTTCAAGATGATTGAAGCAGGGTTCAAACTAAGCTAATAGTTTTTTTTCTATGACTTCACACAGTCACAATTGGATTGCAAAACACATTAACAGTTAATTTTAATGTAGGCATAATTAAAGTAATGCCTTTAGTAAGTATCTACTAATTCAGTAAGTGATTTATATATATATATATATAAAAAGAGAAAAGATTCTTTATTGCATCAGTGGCTCCATAAAGAACCTTTAACATCCATGGAAACTTTCCATTGGACAAAAAGTATTTTATATCTGACCAAGGTTCTTTAGATTATAAAATGTTCTTCACAACAAAATAAATAATGGTTCTTTTAATGTTGATTTGGAGCATTTGCACTGAATCAGTTCTCACACTCTTAAAAATAAAGATTCTAAACTGCTATTGAAGAACCATTTTGGGGTTCCCTAAAGAACCTTTGAGTGAATGGTTCTTCAATGGAAGTTTAGAATCTTTATTTTTAAGAGTGTAAGAACTGATTCAGTGCAAATTCTCCAAATCCAACTTTTTCAAATAAATCATCAGAAAAACATGACATATGGGGATGCCAAATCTATCGGCTGTGATGGATCTTCTCATACAAGCTCATCACTAAGATGTTTACATCCAGTGATGGCTTGTGAAAACAAACACCAATTAAAAATTAATTTCCCCATAACAGAAACATGATTGATATTTTTTCTGTCTAAGCCGGTGCTAGCAAACTAATGGAGCAGAGAACAAAAATGACCCATGCTTTCAGATACTCAGTTGGGGATTGTTGGTAACATGGTGTCGCAGATTTCTCTTTTCACTTTGTGGTCAGTACGAATTACTGTGGAGAGTTTTTACTGTAACATGTGGTGAGACTTACCTTGGGCCTTGAGGACACACTTGACGCTACAGGACACAGAAGAGAAAGACAAAAAGAGACACTATTAGGACAAAAGAACAGCTATCCTAACAAAGACAGTCCTGAAAAGAACAAGACTCTCCACAATGGCCACACTTTTAATTCAGAGCATTCAAGCTCAAACTCAAGGGACTACTCTTCTGAGCGAAGTGCTTTAATGAACTCTACAGGGAGACGACAGCAAACAAGAGTGAGACGGCTCCCAACAAACATATCACCTGGGCCTCAGTCCTTCATTAAAGCTCTCCCATCAAACAAAGAACATGGAAATAGCCCCATATCTTCTCCCAGACCGAAGCTCATCACGCACAAGGGCACGATGCAGTCAAACGACAATGTGCCAAGATCAATATATTTACCGAGTTTCCAGCTAACAATGCAAGGCAAAGTCTGGGCTGGAATTCAAAATTAAGTTCAACAATAACAGTTGAATCTTATCAGTAACTTCTAGGTAATAAAAGAACTCGTTTAAGTCGAGCCATTCCATAAAATAAAGTCTCTAAAGGCTCCGCTATGTGATTTTCTTTCAAACAACAGTGCTCGCAAACACAATTCACAATCATGGCTCTCAGACGGCAGGAATACGGGCGTTCTCAAAGCCAGAAGAGAGAGAGCTGGGTCAGGCAGATCGACAGAAGATGAGGGAGTCTGGGATGGTGGCAAACTGAGGAAGAGGCAATTTTTGGAAAATCTAGGATTAATTGTGAGCAAAACAACTTGTGTAGCAATGATTCACTAGAATAAATTCCATCTCAATTCATGAGAAGATCCAAACTGATCAAGTAGCCAAAACCCAGTGCCATCTGAATCAAATTTCTGAGATTGCAAAGGATTTCTATTGTTGGGCAAAATCATATATTGGTAAGTGAAAGTAAATATGAATAGGACAGAAGGTCTGTAATACAGTGCAATGCATCACATGATTGGATGGCATCTTCAAGCACGCATGGCTGCTTCTGCATAACACATTGTTTGTCAACTGTCAATTTGAGACCCCTTACAGGTCGCCTGTCACAGTCGTGTCATACTTTGAGTAATGAAACAATAAAACTGATGAGATACATGATGGAAGACGATATTAGTGTCAATCTGTTATTGGGGAAATTCTGAAAAATTTTCTGGCTCGAAAACATCACGTTACATTGCATGAAAGCGACAGCAGCGCCTCATGATTATTCATGACATCATGTCACATTGTCCTGAGACGAGTGCTTCAAACGCTCAGGAGGCACTTCAGTGAGTTCATCCTCCCTAGTGATGCTGATGGAGCGACAGGTTATCAATCAACCAGCAGCTTCGAAATGTTTGAGTGCAATGAACGGTTATCAAGTGAGAGTTTCTAGATTCATTAGACAGTGGACTGAGACGATCTGACATTGACAGCAATGGACAGAAACACCATCAAAACAATGAGTTAACATCAAGGAATAACTGAAGTTAACAAAAATTGCAAATGCACATTCACTTTTTTGATGCAAATGAAAAGAGCTTGCATTTATAAGTGCACTAAATAATAGAAATAAAATGAGCTGCGTGTTTTTGTGTAATGCACTTTGAACTTGCATAATACGGGGCATATTGTTGAGTGCAATTATGAATAGAAGCATGAATCTATGAGAACCTTTGATGCCATTAATGCAAAATAAAACTGCATGGATCAGACACAACTGTTGTATTCTCTCCACCCTCCACTCATACTCTTTCCACTGTTCAGAGAACTGACGTGCTGAAATAAAGCGTTTCAAGACACTTTACCTAAATGTGATGTAAAAAGGACTGCAGCTATGCTAATGCAAAGATGCAAAAAGCGCACCAACAATGGCATGTTAGTATATTCCAGGTATAGCTTACTTGTAAGTGTACTTAAAAGTATGTACTGGTGAAGTACATACTTTTAGTATGTAGTAGAGTAGAGGAACTTTCAGTGTTAACTTTTTCAGCAAGCATGGTTCTTGGAAGTATTTTTCGCATTCATTTTCTTCATAGGCATTCAACAAATAGTAGTGGGCTGGTCTGGTCTGGATGGTTTTAAATGGGCTTTGAGTATTTGTCAATTTGTCAGACTGGGGGACAAACTATACTTGTTTAAACAAGACTACTGAACTACCATTGGATAGTGGAAGCTGTTTTTTTCTGCCAAAATGCAATGAAGTAATGCTCATGAAACATTACGAATGATGCAGTCAAATCTACAACATGCAACCTGTTTAGAAATGAAGCTGAAATAAAATAGAAATTTGAGATGAAAAACTTAAAGAACTGAAACAAGTTTAAGTTACAAACTACAAAGCACATAAAATGAAAATATGAAAGCTAATTCTAAATTTAAAATAAAGAAAATTGCATAAATATTACATGGTAAGTTTAATGTGCATTCTTCTAAAGTAAAACAATATTTCATGGTGTTACTCGTAATGCTGGCAAATGAATGGTCTCTGTTGAACAATTTCCATTCCTGAGCTCTTCAGGATTATCTCACTGGAAAGTTTGCAATTAAACTGCTTGGCAGAAATGTCTGCGTGGTTCTATGAAGCAAATTGAATGGGATTTTACTTCCAGACCCTGACTGTTGCGCTCTACTGGGATGCAGCCAAAGACTTCACTGCACCCTGGGAAATAAGGAAGGAAGAAGGTCAGAAACCCAGAAGACAGCCGAGTATTAGCCGGCATGCTGAGAGACAGATTGAGAGCGGGAAAGTCAGAGCGTTAGACTTACGAGAGCATGCAGGAAAACTGTGGTTAATCTGTTCCACAACCTCAGCCAGATCAGAGTTACTGTTAGCACACTGATGAAGAAACTCCTCTGAAGACACACACAGAATACACTCAGCACATTATTACAGAAAGAAGTCCATCAGAGCCCTCAGTATAATCACCCAGCGTTGTGTGTGTGTCTGTGTGTGTGTGCGCATCTATACCTGTGAGCTCGGCCTGTCCTGCTGTATCCTGATGGAGAGAGCCAGAAGAGGACGAGCCATTTAACTCAGGCTAGAAAGAGAGATAGGCATCGTTTAAAATCAACTTAACCCTAACTAACAGTGACATACCTGTGATACAGTATAAAATATTGAAAAATACATTAGTGCCTCCAGTGTTTCCGTCATTACTGCTTCCTGTAGGTGAAAGCATGCTGCCAGAAATGTCAGGCGGGAATGACAGTCTTGTTTGCCTTCTTGGATACTGAGTTATATTGTGTTTATTTAGCTAAGAGCCTTTGACAAGACCATCTGGCTAAACCGAGCCCCAGTGCGGTGACTCAGGCCCTCAGGAGACCCAATAAAATACTGTTACTCTAAATCAGGGCTCATTGAACGCCTGGGCTTGATTCATGGCGCTGTTGGCGGCCGTTGGACTCGCTGGCATTGCCCGTTAGACCATGAAGCCCACTGAAGGATGGAACAATAGCAGTTTATACAGTGAGCTAGCTGAGACAGGTGAATGCTAGCCTCAGCTTCACACTCGGGACGGTTCAGGAACAGGCTGATGCATATAAAAAATAGGCCTGTCTAAGAGGACAGATCTCGGCCAGAATAAGATGCCAGGCTTTAGTTCAAATAATCAAAAGGCTAGACGATATTCAAGCTCTGTTCCAAACACTTTGCAAATGGTTACAGAGGAAAAACCCAAACACAACTAACACCTCGTTGCCTTTTTCTGCATAAATCCATCAACCTGAGTGTCTGAAATCTGCAGACCAGCTCTGATTTCGGCAACTAGTGTCTACTCCTCCTTACTGAAAAAACAGGGCAAAGTCATGTAATGCATTTCAGCTTTTAGTGGGCACAATCGTGCTGCCTAGCACCTATTACAATGGAGTCTAGATAGGCAGTTCACTAGCAAGTGTGGTACCTGATGCAGCAGCTGGCGTAGTCGGTAGAGCTGTGATTCCAGCTGTTTGTTATGGTCCTCCAGTATCTGCATGCGGGCCTCCAGCCGCCCCTTGTGCTGTCGCAGGAGTTTAGCTTCAGCTAACAGGTCAGCTTCCTCAGGGGTCCCGCTAACAGCTGTGGCCCCCGCGCCGGGCTGACCGAGCTGCTGGCGCAACTGTTCGTACTCCCTCTGCAGGGTCCTGACCACGGACAGACAGAGAGAATGTTTATAAGCCACATACTGAATAACACCGGCGTTTGGGCTTTTTGTCTTGTTATCATGAGTTTGAGTTATGACTGTTGGATGCTGCGCCGGGTTCTTTTATGTTCTGGCTTTGAAAGGCAATGAAGAAAAGTGAACCCATAGGGACCTGCAGCCAGATTCAGCCTATTGTTAGAAAGCCACAGAACAGCCCACTGCCAAACACACAATAAACAGACACAAATCATAACCAGAACAATTACGGCGAAGCTCTTACACTGAATAATTAGAACCTTAACATTAATTCAATTAAAAGTAAAACCATTATTTATTGTATGAATGGGAGAAACTGCAATGTACAATGTGGCAGCGCTAGTCCCGCCTTCTACACAAAACAGTTATTCGCCAATTGTTTAAGTCTTCGGTTAGAAGGTCTGGTTCCCATTAAATCAGTTAGTCTCCTGAGACCCGTGCTTCATTCACACCGAGATTAATATTTGGTGCAATAAAGATTTTAATTTGAACGAACGGCTGTTTGAATGCATGGGTTTAGACTGACACAAACATTTGCATGAAATAAATAGAACAGATTTTATTTAGAAGGGCATTCAAATATATTTTCCCTTGCACTGCAAATGAAACCGATTTTTCATTTAGCCTTTCTGCCATGTATTTCACTTTGCAATTTGCTATAGGTTTAATGCTACTTGTGTGTAAAAAACAAAACAAAACAATATTTATGGGACCGTTCTTCTTGGACTGTATTGCTGATTTGAAATGCGTTCCTTAGATGTGAGTTTGGCCAGCACTTCTTGAGATTTCAGGGTTTCCTCATTCAAGCAGATAGCAGTTGTTCTCACTTAACTGAAATCATTTGGATTTGCAAATATGGATGCGGAGTGAACATAGTGACTTTCCTTGAACAGGACTTCAGATCAACTTAAAGATCACAGCTAAACTTCAGACAATTCTCTGCTTGCTCATTTGTTCTAATTTAAAATAAAAAACAACAGGACGTGTCAAATGAAGATGCTTTACATGTAAATCCACATACTTACCCACAAAAACCAATGCAAGAAATAAAACCCCACACAAGTGATAACAAATCATTTGGGTTGTTAGTCGTAAAGCTGTGATTGTTTTTTCTATTGTTATGTGAATTAGAGTGAAACTGTTTGGATCAGTGGATCATTGCTGTGATCTGATGTGGATGACAGGTGGCTGGAGGCGAGGGATTATTGTGCACAGATAAAGTGTTTATAATATACTGCAATATTCCATAATAAAAGTGTCAGTTTTGATTTGACAGTGACTTGTGGACATGAATTATCTGTAGCCTACCGCTGCTCCTCCTCCAGCCGCGCTATGATTCGCTCCAGCTCTCCTCGCTCCTCCCTCTCCACAGCCTGCAGGATCTGGGCGGGGCTCTGGAGCAGGTAGGCGGGGCTGTGAGTGTTATGGGCGGGGCTCCTGCTGATGTGGGCGGGGGTTTGGGGCTGGCTGAAGGATGAGCCCTCCCCTCCCAAAGTCTGACAGTACTGCAGGATTAAAGCGTGTTCCTCATCCCTACAGAACCAGAGAGAACAGGTTAGAAAATGTGATCTTTACATTTTGCGACGTAATTGCGCAAAAGATGATTGTTCAAATGTCTGATTCATTTAGAAACAAATCAAGTGACTTTTTTTTTTTAACTGCGGATCTATTTAAAAAAAAAAAAAAAAAAAAAAAAAACTAATTGAGAAAACCAGACAATATTGAGTCTAATGTGCAACACAATATTACATCTTGTTTAATGACCTATTTATTTAAATAAACATTTGGGGTGCGTTATATGAGTTAATTTCAATGTGTTAATTTAATTTAATTAACGCACCAAATGAATGCATTAAATCAACAGCACAGTAATAGAACATCTCTCCTCAACAAAACAAGGTATATTTCACATCTGCAGTGTGAACGCTTCAGGTTACGCTCCAAAGTTGAATACTTTGGGTTAGGAATTTGAACAAACCCCAAATTGAAAGCATGAGCAATAGTCACAGCAGGGCTGGCAGATCCGCTGCCGTCACAGCATGTAAACCGAAACAGACAGAAGCATAATTAAGATGTTCTTTTACACCGCAGCGGGATCCAAACGCTGAGATTTGAAAAGCGACAGGTGATAGTGAGTCTGACTGTGAAAATAGGAGAGAAGGTTTTAGATGTGCGCTGTCCAAACAGCTGTGCGCACAATGAGTCTCAGGTGTGTGTTCACACGCTCCCGGAGTCTGAAGGCAGCACTCATCTGGATGCGCACACACACACACACACACACACACACACACACACACACACACACACACACACACACACAAAGACTAATCAGAGAGATTACATGGGCACTGCATCACAGGGTCTCTGCTAACAACCTGCCAACACCAGCAGATGCTGAATAAAGCAGCCAGACACTCTGGGACACAACAAAAACAAGTGCATTTGCATTTCCGGAGGAAAACAGAGCGCTTGCAAGGCAGCAGAAGAAGAGATGAAACAGTGACACAGGGTCTAAAACACACAAGCCACAGCTCCACATGTTTCAATTATATAACATTACATGGAAATATTAAAATGTCACCTGCTATCAAATGTTGCAAAGGATTTTCTCAGGATAAGATTCATTTTCCTGAGCCATTTCTCAGTTACTTTTAACTGGTGACTTAATATTTATGCTTTTAACAAGGTGATTTTTTAGATATCTTTCCATTTCTATATGGAGCCTCCTCAAGTGTCCCAGCAGAGTAACCACTGATGTAGTTCATCACTTCTAAATACATTTATGTGTCTTCATTTTCAAAAAGATAATATTTTATACATACAAAAAAAAAAAAAAAACATTGCTTTGATATTTTTATGTAAAAATTACATTCAGACATTTCTAAGTGTGGCTGTCTAAATACGCTATGGTGACACTATATAAATGAATATTGTTTAATATATTAGATGAAACTATCATGAAACGTCTGGGTTATTTTGCTTTCAGAAAGATCCTAAAGGGTACAATTGGTTTTCAAAATTAGTTAAGTACAGAATGTACCTTATGTGAAGTTTATTTTTAAAAAAAATTCTTACCTAAGTGTATGCATTTAAGATATAGTTTAATAAATGTATGAAAATAATAAATGTCATGAAATGGGTGTGTATAGATGTATATAGATAGAGAGATAAACAGATAAATACAGACAGACAGATAGATTTTAGAATTTTTTCTCTCTTTGTATTTGTTCATGCAGTTCATGTAATATATATATATGTAAAAAATTACAGTGGCATGTCTTTCAGTCACTTTTGTATGTATAGAACAAAAATGCCTGAGGAGAATCATTGCAGTGCTGTCTGGTAAATACTGTAAAGGTGAGAAGAGGAGGACAGTGCTAAGTGTTGGTAAAAAACAGCCAGAAACAGAGAGTTGTGGAGAGATGAGAGAGGAGGCCGCAGAAAGACAGAGATGAGTGCAGGTGTCCTGTCTGTCTCCAGCAGCATCAGTGAAGAGTCGAGTCCCAGCCGTCACATTCAATCTGGAACCCCATCACAGGAGAACCCCCCCTGACGACCCCCGTCTCCTTCCCTTCATCCCTCCGTCAGGTCTGATCGCTTCAAACTTTCTTTATTAGAACACACAGGGATGTTATTTGAAAGATAACAAACATACACAAACGCTGAAACTGTTCGACTGCTCGGCTCTAAAGGTTTCACAGCCTTACATAACAATCCCCACAAAACCCAAAACCCAGCTCATATTTCTGACACGCGTGTGGATGAATCACGTGAGACCGGTCATGCACAAGCCAAGGAAATATATAAAAAAGATGATGATTTTACTTGCATCAAACAGTTATTTATTTAGACCTTTTGGGTGTTAATGTGACTTATTTCCTTGGCATTTCCCCATGTGTCGGTGTACGGGTGACCTTGTTCAGAGGAAACATTAGACAGCATATGGCGGTAATAAAGGAGAAAGAGTTTCAGTGTTTGATCTCTAGTGTAGCATCAGTGCCGATCTGAGACACGGACCTCCCTCGGAGGAGGAAGGCCAGGAAACGGCTTATTAGTTCTGTAATTATCATACGCTTGTTCTGTGAAGGACACCCGCTGAGCTCGCCTCAACACGTCCACAATGGCACAAAACAAGCTCTGAAGACTTTAATGAGGTGTGCATGATGTGCCAAACTCTTAAAGGGACATATCCTGCACTTCTGAAGCAGTTCAAAGTTTGTTAGTTTTCCACCCTCCCTCTGACTCTCGCAATTAAAGCTGCCGCCCAAATGTTACCGTACCTTTAAGACTTCTATGTATATGTCCTGAAGAGCTGATGGGGGCGGGGACATGTTAATGAGCTCACTAATGTGATGTCATACGACGATTTCATTTATAGGGAGGAGTTTTAGCATATATCTACATCATGGATATTTCAAATCATGTGATTATTTCAAAAGAGCAAGAACTTCCAAGATAGGAATTAGCTGGATGGAAATGGGAAGTGGAACGAATTGTAATAGTGAGGCTTTCCTCAATAACCACCATCAATTAATATTCTCATGAGCTCTCCACAGACACACTTGTGCAACTTTGTTCATTTTTTTGTTACTCCAAAGTTTCTTATAAAACAATTGTCTCTCTTTCAGGGATGCTCCTCTACTTTCTTTTTTTTCAGCTTTCCAATTTTCTACTTCCACTCGATGAATCTTTTGTTTTTATTTTGCTTCTTCAAGGCTTTCAGACACTGCTTTCTTGTTTCACACAGAGGTTTTTTTTTTTGAACAATAAAAGAGACTAATTGAAGTCAACAAAAGCTGTCTAAAGGAGCGCGGGTCCCTGCGGGTCCATTAGCAGAACAGTCACAGAGAGCAGGATTCACTCGGTACTCACTCCACCTGTCTGACTCTCACACAGATCTGCACTGAGACACTTCACAACTCAGACAGCTCTTCACGACAGTCACGGTCTGTGAAGCTCTTTCAGACATACTACAGAACCTGTCCACAAACAAGCAAATCACATCTTTCTTTACATGCTGGCCTTTGGGGCTTTCACAGGCAACAGTCATTTAAACAGTTATTATTTAAGTCTAGAGTAAGATGAATTTAGACTTAATTTCGGTGATGTAACATTAAAATTTCAAAAAAATGTAATTCATACATACCAATACATTAATAAGTGCATAATGTAAAAAAAAAGACACTGTTCATGTCCAACGAGATGACGAGAAATACTTAAATGAATGATGAAATTATTAAAAACAAATTGAGTAGCTCGGCAAAATCTAGTTCTTAAATTATTGTTTTATTTTTTATATTATTAAAAATAAGCAAAGACACAAAATATTTGGCCTGTCTCCTAAAATATCAGATAATTTGGACGTTTGATTAAAAGACAGGGTTAGTTCAGGTGGTAAAATGTAATGTGGACCAAATGAGTAATATTTAAGAATTAATCATTCGTAATAATTTTGCATAAAATATCTTAAGATTAGTGCTGTCAAACGATTCATTGCATCCAAAATAAAAAAAATTGTTTATATAATATGGAATGTGTGTGTTTATACTGTATATATTTAATATGTATAAAAATATACATGCATGTGTTTGTACTTAAGAAAAATATTTTATTTTTATATATTAAATATATTTAGAACTCTATATACATGTAAATATTTTCCAAATATATAGTTGTATATACACACAATAAATATACACAGTACACATGCTATATTTAGTAAACAAAAACTTTTATTTTGTACGTGATTAATCGTTTGACAGCACTAGTTAAGATTTTTTAAATATATTTTTTTAAATAAGCTCAAAACAGGAGCTCAGGTTTGAAGCGAGTGAAGAAACCTTGTATTTGTACTATTATGCTTGTACGAGGAGCTACAGATCTGGAAAGCGTTCAATCAGAGCGCTGAAGAACAAGACACTGACAGAAAACCACATCACTGCCTACATCTCCCACAGGACTGGGGAGAGAGCAGAAAGAGGCACAAATTGGAGACAAAGCGATCGCACGCTCCTCTTCTCTCAGTGCAGATGAGATTTCACATCAGGCAGCTGCAGTATTTGGCCTCAGGGCTGAGACGAGACGAGAGGAGAGGGGTAAAGGAGACGTCCTTAGGAGACACAGCTTGTGTCTGTGATTCTGCATGGGCTGCGTTGATCAGCAGGAGCGTAAACAGAGTTCATAAGCTCTAAACCCCAGGAACGGGAAATGAGAGCGCTAACGTGAGCGTGCATGCATGCATACAAAGCAAAGACCATACTGAATGAGAAAGAAAACTCAAGAGATGTGGCTTAGTGGTTAGTGTATGCAACCCACACACGTTAAGCTTTGGTTCTTGTGTGGGAAATGCAGGTTCAAATTGAACAAATTGTACCAATTATGGTCGTATTTGGCACACGTTAGCGGTAATCATGCAGGAAATGCAGATCTGAATATGGCATTTGACGTGTCCCAGTCGAGTCCCATCTTATCCTTAGACTCTACTATACTTTGGGACAAAAATAGTCAAACTTTCTACCCCAAAATGCCACGAGCAGTTAAAACACATGTGCTACATGTGTTGAACTTTGGTGCTTATGTGGGAGATGAAAGTTTAAATCTGGCCAGCAACGTTCCCCAATCATGTCCCATTGACCTGTAACTTTAATGCCAAGGACTTTAATACCCGTGCATCTCCAGTGCTGTTATTGTGTTGTATTATTAGAACGGTTTTTAAATACATTTTAATGAATTGAAATAAAGCTGAAACAGAATAATATAATATCTGATGAAACATTTACTTTAAATGAATATAACTTTAACAATGTTGCCTTGGCAATGAATACATTTAATTAAAATAAAATAAAATATTTGATGAAACATTTACCTTAAAAACAAAACAAAAAGACTTAAAATAATATATAATAAAATATCTGATAAACAAACATTTACTTAAAAAACTAGAACTTTAAAAATGATGCCTTCATGGCAAGGAATAAAATAAAATTGGCGATAAATAAATTAAGTTTAAGTACTAAAATAAATTACACCAACAGAAACTAAAATAGAAATAAAGCAAAATAGCTAAAAAATACAAATGATAAATTTAAACAAACAAAAGCTAATTCAAATGACAAATGCATGCAACAAAATCGTAAAAATACATACATATATAATACAACTTTGTTTTTAGCTGGATCAGGTTGGAGAGGGAAAACTCATTTCTGCGCAGACTTCTAGTTGGAGCCATGGTGTAGTGTTTGACAGATGTGTAGGTTAACATCCAGCTTGCAACATGTCTTGCTTGTAACAGTTTGCATAAATGCTAAAGACATGTTGAGCATTGGTGCTCATGTGGAACATACAGGTTCCAAGTTGGACTTTTAATGTGCACATTTACTAAAAAAATGCTCCCCAAAAGAAAGAAAAGTGAAAAGACAGTGGTGACATAGTGTTCAGTTCGATGCTCTGGACAAATTATGGTTTGAATCCAGCCCAGATCCCATTACCTCTGTCTTTCCATGATAACTACCTGCCAAGCTCTAGAACAGCTGTAGAATAGAAATCAGGCACAAGCCTCGAAAAAAAAATAAAAAAAAAGAGTGAGTGGATTTTAATGGCATTTTCGAGTGGGAAATCTTCCCTCCTGCACTCAATTAAACTCAACAGATAATGCCATTACACAGCAATCCACCACAAACACACACCTGGAGCAAACATACGACGCTGAAGAGTGTGCCAATGCATTAGGCACAGAGATAAACAAGGTGTTAGCGGGACAGCAGGAGGAATGGAATTAGTTCCCTCTACTTAGAGCGAGCCGAAGAAAGACAGAGAGAGAGACAGCTAAGAGAAAGAGACAGCAGAAGTAATTAGATTTATGAGGGATGTTAATGAGATTATTCTAACCCCACTTTACAAACCCTCAGCAAACAGAAACACAGCACCACTGTCACAAATGCTTCACATTGTTTCCGTCCTGGTGAAACTGACCATCATCTGACAATCTTCATTAATGTCAGCGCGGCCATACTGATGCAACAGTGTGCAACCACACACACACACACACACGCACGCTCTCCACGGACATGCCAAATCTCCAGGTAGTGTTTGAGGAAGAACAGGACGTTTGCTCATTAGAAGTCAGAACGTCCCTCATCGGCATCGAACAATAATCACTCTCATTAAATGACCGTGTGTGTGTGTGTGGGTTGGTTTACTTGGCTACACTTCAGGATCAAATCTGTCTACAGATTAGAGCTTAAAGGGATACTCCACCCAAAATGAACATTTTGTCAGCCGCAGGCCCGTCGGAACAAGGCAGGCAAACCAAGCAATTGCTTGGGGCCCCGAGCTGACCTGGGGCCCCAAGACAACGACTGGTTAAGAATAAAATGCAACGACACTGTGTGAGCGCCCCTTTGATCATCAATGCAGTAACATGTAATGACACTGTTATCGGGATCCCCCTCAAGGGGGCCCCTCTCAGTTGTCGCTGACAGCAAGCAGGCCAACCAAGTCAAGTGATCTCTGCTTTTTTTTTTTTCGAACGGAAGGAATATGGTTACTGTAATATGTTTTTTTTTTTTTTTTTAATGGGATAAGGAAAACGCAGATCAGAAATCGCAGACTGCAAGGAGTCAGCAGTGTTTTGATTTGAGGGCTCAAGCAAACATAAAGAGAACGTCGTGGCGTGTTTCGATTGCAAGAATCGCGGAATCCAGTCATAAAAACGGAATTTACAGTTTAACGCAGAATGACACGTAATTTGCCAAATTTTGAATGAATGAATTAAAAATAGGTCATTGCGCTTACATCAAACCACGATACGGACTAATATCTGTAAATATTAAGCAGGAACAGTCTGTTTAAATATGAATCCTGCATGTTCTGCGTGTCTCTGTTAATGAAAGGAGCAGAAGCGCGTCTTCCTTGAAGACGCACTGAAGCGCGCGTGACACTCGCGGTGATTTCAGTCTCGCATCTGATGTCTCACTAAATAAGAATGTGAACGCATGAACAGCATCTACAGAACTGCTCTTAAAAAAAAAAACTTTAGTTTGCTTAATTTTCAATAATTAAAAGATAAATTAATGTTTGGTGTTTAATGTGCATCTCAGAAAATGCTTTATTTAAAAACCCACCTGAATGGCACTTAAATGCACTTAATTCATCTGTCAACTTTATTGTCATTGTTCAAAGTACAAGTAGTACAGACAGAGAAACAATTATTAATAATTAAATGTTTTTTTTTTTGTTTTTTTTTTATGTATGCATTGCATTCTATGCATTAAAAAAAAAAAAATCTAAAAAAGAAACTTAGTTTTTCATTTAACGCACCCCTGAGCTGGTAATAGTGACCTCTTTCAATATGCTAACAGTGAAATGGGGTTGTTGTCGGGGGGCCTCTATGTCCATTTTGCTTGGGGCCCCCAAATTCCTTCAAACGGCCCTGGTCAGCCGCACCACAAGGATGCGCTGTTTCTATGTGTGTTTATGCATTGATTTGAAAGAAAACAGTGCATCCTTGTGGTGCGGCTGACACAGGAGATGTGATGTGGAGATACACAGAGACTGTTGACAAAGGAATTGTTGAAAAAAGTTGTTCTTTTTGTTTTATTTGTGTACTCAAAGAATTCTCGTCCCTTTATAACGTTATGGTTGTAAGCACTGGTGGCAGCTGAACGATTCTGACAACATCTTTCATGCTTTTCTGGACCTTGACAGTGAACTTATTTGGCAGTCCACGGGACAGTCTTTATTTCTTTTACGGGTTTGGAACAACATGGGGGTAGGTGATTAATGACAAAATGTTCATTTTGGGGTGGAGTAACCGTTTAAACTGACAAAATGTATCTTAGGGAACAACGAGGCTAAAATAAATGAATGCATATGATATATCGATATCATACTGGATACTGGCTGAAAATATTTTTCCAAAATGTCAGTCAAATCTAATGTCAGATTCAATTCTAACACACAAGTTGAATCTTTAAAATCTTAAATAAAATATTAATAATAATAATAATTTGATATAATAACGCCTTTAGAAAATCTCAAAATATAAATATCTTTTTTCATTCTGTACATTATAATGACATGATGCCTAAAGGCATGAATTTTTAAGATTTTTTTTAAATAACTTTTTTTGGTTTTGTTTACTAACTATACATTTTATTTTATTTTTCATTTACCGGTTTATCAACATAACTATCTTAATTATCATAATTATCTTAAATGCCATCTCATGCAGAGAGCTGTTATTGTGTTGTACTATTACAATTGTTTTGTGTGTGTGTGTGTGTGTGTGTGTGTGTGTGTGTGGTCATTCGCTCTGGTTCAGAGCTGTATTCTGTTCATATTGCTGGTAATCAGCTTGTATTCCAGCAGTCTCATGAAGAGATGGAATGAACCCCTGCATAGCTCCAGCACATGACACTGAATGACTGTGTGTGTTTGTATCTGCTACTGGAGCTCTATTTCTCTCAGTGCTGCCCTCCGTCCATCTCTTTCTATTCATTCCTTTCATTTCTGTTATCAGAAGAGAACTGTTTATTGGTTTATTGCATATATATATATATATATATATATATATGCAATAAACCTTGACTTAAATGCTTTAAATCGTTTGTTTAGTGTAAAGATCTCCTCTGGCTGCTCTCTCTCAGTTCAAGAGTTTGAATAAGAGTCTGTTTCATACTCATCTTTCCCTAACACACTCCATCTCTATTCCTCTTTCTCTTTGTTTGATTCTCTCTCGGTCAACACTGAGACCTGAATGATCTGATTTAGACTCTACCAGCACCAAAGCAAATCAGAAACATGGAAGATGTATAGGCCTATGTCTCTTTACTGGTCAGTCAGAGAGAAGGAGACAGTTGCTGAATTTACAAAATTCACCCCCTAGGAATACCTTAGCAACCACACATCGCCAGCTTAAGCATTTACCCAGTGTGTGCTTGCAAATGTTGTCTATCAATTTATCTACCTTTTACTTTCTAATTCAAGCTTGCAAATCATACTCAACATTCAGTAAAGGTTTTGTCAATTTACTTACATGTGCCATGTTTTATTTTAAATTAATAACCCAGTCAGACTTAATTTAAATGTATAATAAATTATTTTAATAAATAAAATGATCATTTTTACAATTAAATGTAAATTAAAAAAAAGAAAAAAAGAAATTATTAATTTTGACTACTGCTGTCAAGCGATTAATCGCATCCAAAATAAAGGTTTTTGTTTACATAATATATGAGTGTATACTGTGTATATGTATTATGTGCATGTATATATTTAAGAAAAATGTTTATATTATTATATTTATATGTATACTGTATATAAACAAACTATAAGACCATAAATATATAAATGTATATACAAATATATAAATTTCTAAATATATACTGTATGTGTGTGTATTTATATATACATAATAAATATACACAGTACACGTACATATTCACACACACACACACACACACACACACACACACACACACACACACACACACACACACACACACACACACACACATATATATATATATATATATATATATATATATATATATATATATATATAAACAAAAACTTATTTTTGGATGCAAATAATCATGATTCATCATTCGACAGCTATACATTTGACAATTAATTCTCATGCTTCTCTGAATATACTGTATTAACTTTGAAGGTGCTCAAAACATTATTACAATGATACAGATTTGTTCACACACACTGTAAAATAACAATAAAACTTTCTCTTATGTCTTAAAGCGATAGTTCACCCAAAATTAAAATTATGTCACCCTCAAATTCTCTGTTGAGCAAAAAAGATGACTTCTGAAGAATGTTCGTAACTATTTTTGGTAGCAATTGGCTTCAATCTTACTGAAAAGAAAATACCATTGAAGTCAATAGCTACAGCCAAGTTTTGGTTACCAATATTCTTGAAAATATCTTCCGTTTAATTTTTTGGGGGTGAACTATCCCTTTAAGCTAATTCACTAGAATTTCACCAATGTATTCAGTTCAAGAAAAGCCTCTAAATGGAAAAAAACTAATTTCCAGTAAAGAGTTGAGAGACTCACATGCTTCCAGTGGCTGAGCTGCTGTCAGTGGGCAGGGAGCCATTTGAGCGCTCCATCTGTGCCAACCTGAATGGACAGAGACCCAGATCAATATGACAGTATCACACTCTTCATAAGCATTAAAAGAATGCAGCATATGGATTCATGTACCTCTGAGGCACTACTATGACTGATCATGTTTATTCATGTGTTGGGTGATGAATGAGAACATCAAACTATAAGAATGTCAATGCAAAGTATGGCCATGCAGGTCAGACATCGCCAATCGAAGCTCAATACTGAATAACTCTGCATCATAGATACTGCTAGTGTAAGGAGCTTTACTTTCTCTCTCTCAGGACTGAAGACTCGTCCCAGTGGATTACCGTCTCACAGAGCTCCTATAATGGGATTGAGGCTTCAGTCGTAGTCTATATTCACAATCCTATAATAACCGCCTGTGTGTGCGATAGTGACATTGAAAGAAACTAGCTGACGATGAAAATCCATTTTCGAGTATTTACGGGTAGAAGGTCAGCGCTGGAGGCAGTTGGTACATTTGTGCATGCATAGTGTTTTTTTTTATTTATTTTTTTAAGCAAGTGTAAATCGAATTGATATGCGCCTAATATACAGTATATGGCAGCAGATTAAATTGGCTTTGGCAGAGAGTCAGAGGTCTAAGAGAGCATGTGTGCATTTATACTGCTCATCTGTCACCGCTCTCATCTGTGTGCATTAAGACAACATGAGGGCAGCTGATCTTACGATACAGTTACAGCACTGAACACTGTAAATACTAACTCTAATGAAGAGAGAATGTGAAATTATTAATACTTTAGTCATTCTCAACCACTTTTTTTTACATTTTTACTTTAATTTTAAACATTTAGTATTTAATGCTAATAATTACTACAAATAATTAGTACAACATTTTTAATAGTATTAGGTATTAATTGTGCTAGGTCAGAATAAGTCCATGTATCGTTGTTAATGACAAAATTTAATTACTTTATCAATAAAAAACAACAAAAAAAACAATATATATATATATATATATATATATATATATATATATATATATATATAGACTGATGCAAGTAGACTTGTGTAAAATGACAAGAGATAAAACAACAGACACAAGTCAATACAGTGCAATACAGTGGATTTCGCTGTCCAGCAGTCATGATTTAATTAGCAATTTCTGTATTGCATTATTTCACATGGACATTTAATAATTTGTTACTTTTTATAGTGCGAGCCCTTTTTGGTGAATTTTACCTGTTAAAGAAAACCTGCTTAATAATTATGCATTTTACAGTATTTGAGTATGAGGAATTTACTTCTTTTTACTTCCAGTCCTTGTCAACAAATATTTATCACTAAAAAAAGATTAAATATATAATAAATAGTAGTCATTAAGATTGATGTGGTTTGGATTTGGTATAAAATTGCTTGGAAAAAAATATATCAATTTGCATAATAATAATAATAATGAATGCACTGTGTATACACACTCACGCACTCTTATTTATTTATTTATTACTGAATATCATGTGATGTCTTTGAATTACCTTTATACTTTAGGGTTAGGGTTACCTCAGCCAAACATTTCATATTTACGCATTAAATGCACTTACTATTGTAATAACAGTAAATGACGCATAATTACAAGCAACTAACCCTAAACCAAACCTTAATTCTATAATAACTGCACGTAGTTGAATAATATTACATTGTACAGTACTTAGTGTACATTCAAGGAAGCATTCCACTCCACAAAACATTCTTTACTGTGAAGAAAAAAATATCTTCACACTAAGAAAAAGAGTTCTCTAAAGAACTATTCACTAAAGGAAACCTTATTTTATTTTAGGAGTGTAATTACATTGTAACAACAACCACAAATTGCAACCATTTCCCCCCCAAGCAATACAGATGCATGCAATTAATTTGATCAGTCCTTTGATGTTTTTGTGATTGACAGCCCTAGTTTTTACTAGTCACTCATCTCTATGCTATTTCTTTAATGACATCAGTGTAGTTTGCGTACTGTAAAGTCGGCAGTGAGATATACCTGCTGGCGTATTGCCCTATCCGTGAGTGTGTGTCGTCATGAGAGAGTTCTGGCGATGGAGAAAGCCTGAAAACAAACACACGCATAAACAAAAGCACACTCCAAAATAATCAACAACAAACACAACTCTAAACATGAAATGTGTCTGATGATCTACAGTGAAGGCCTGGTGTTGTTAGGATGGATGAACCGAGGAAAAAGGTTAGAGGAAAAAAACTAAAATAGAGTTGGGGGGTGGGGGGGGGGGTGCAGGTGGATCTGTCATTCAAAGCATGCATTGATGTAGCGGCATGCTGTGCTGAGGAAGACGAAGAGGAAGAGGACTGAGGGTTGACTGCTGATACTCACTCGTACTGCTCCGGACACATGCTGATGAGAGTGACTGGACTGCAAGAGGGAGAAAGAAAAACAAATCGAAAGGGGAAAGGAGGGGAAGTGGGGGGAGGGGAGGGAGGAATAGATTTTTTTTAGGGTCAGCGGTCACACAATGTGGAAGTCAGATCCACACACAAGGATGTGGAGGTGGTCTGGCTGACAGACTCTCCAGTACTGTAGGGGGCAGTGCAGGATACTGAGAAATACTGGATTTATTAAATCATTGACAAATGATCACCAAAGTGTAATCACATTTCGCCATTATTTATTGACAGTCATGTCATACTGAACCTGAATGACTATTTGTTCTGTAAAAAAAAATATGCTTCAAAGAATGCTCAAGCTGCTCTTCTCCACACACTGACCCTCAGAACCCTACATGCGTTGTTTACACGATGAGGTTTTCAAAATGAAAAAGGTTTTCCTTTGTGTGTGTGTTTTTTTATAGACAACAACATTGTAAAAAAAATTCCCATTCACACGCATTCATGAAAATGACTTGTATTATGCATGCCAGGCCACGAGTTGCCAATATCACATTATAAAGAAAAACTACGCTCATCCATAATAAACATGCACGTTTTCACAAATTTTAAGATGGTAACAGTATTGTTTTATTTTTCAATAGTCAGTGTTATCAGACCCCCAAAACACTGCTGTCATGTAAATGTTTTCATTGTTTGGAAAAGAGCAGCATGAACATTCTGCTAAAAGCCTACTTTTGACTTAAAAAATAAGTCATAAAAAAGGTCATGTGGGTTTACAACAACATGAGGTTGAGGAAACAATGGATTTTCATTTTTGGGTGAACTAACTTGAGCATGTTATTTGCATTTCTTTTGCGCACACAGAGAGCAACATTCGACCTCAAAACTACACGGATCAGATCTCCAAACCAATCTTTAATCTTTCATTTATTTTCATTCCATTTCAGTGTCTTTTCAAGTGAAAATGTACTGTTAATCGCATATAGCGCAAAGCTCGAAAGATCAAACGCACTGCGCCGACTCTACAGGGACAAGTTTAATCTGCTGGAGAACCCTAGTGTCTCTTGGAGATGATGAAAAGTGTCATATTTTTCTTTTTAAGAAAACCATATAGATGAGACGATAATTGCAAGCTGGGATATTAAAGGTTAGATCGGTTCATGTTTGTCTTTTTTGCAGAAGCAGGGGCATTCCCATCTGTCACACTGCAGGACTGAGGCATTTTAGTCTTTCTCACAACTGATGTAGCATCAGAGGTTGATGTGGAGACGAGAAGTCTAGGATGAGACCCTCAGATGACAATGACTTGCAATGTATGGAAGGTCAGCAAAAGCAGGGAAAGAGTTTTTCTTTTTAATAACGTTTAAAAGTTGTTTGAAAGAGCAAAAGTCAAGATGAAATGGCTTTCAGAGCTAATTTAACTTCTGTAATAAATTTTCTATGGAATGAATAATGTGCCCGCATTCATGCATCGGTATAAAAGTTAACGGTGCAATGCATTGATTTTAAAAAGTGTGCATTAGATACAAGTTGGCATTTGTATCACAATGCATCGTTTTTAACATTTGCAGTGGTAAAAAAAAAAAAAAATAAAAAACATTTTTTTGTAAATAATTATCAGCAGATGCATTATACTTTTATTATTTCGAAATTGGGGCATATCGCATTGGCCTCGGTTATGGAGATGCACATCCCTAGCGCTGATAATTTGTTTGACCACCGAAGTGTATTAAGAACATAAAAGAGTCTATTACCATTTCATGTTGACTCAGTTGGGCTGAAGAGGGAGAAATATGAGCGTGTCAAAGACAAAATGCTCCAGTTATCTGGGCTGTTAAATGGCTGGTTTGGTGTATCTCAATGTACAGAGCGCTGGACTCAAAGTAATGATGGATTCTGTAAATTAGTGCTGACAGAGTCAACAAACACGGGCTCGCTAATACAAATCGCTCAATATCCCCTGGTGCTTCAGAATTTCAAGAAAACCAAACACTTTCACTTTTGGAAAGCGCTCTAAATGTATTTCAAGCACGGTCATCACTCTTTGTTAAATCTGACATGTGGCGATGGAGTTTATTCATGCTTGTGTACATCGGTTCAGAAACCTGAAAATCGAACGTTACATAAAACGTTCTGCTATCACCGATGCTCAGATCGTCTGAACGTCACGCTAACGTGGAACGACAGGAAGCCTGTGCAGCGTGTTCAGTCATTTCAGATTTATAATCAGCACCCGCTGAAGAAATGGGTCATCTGCAGTTCCCTGTCATAGAGCAGAAGCTTCTTTCTGACACAAATTCACAAAATGGTCCCACTGGAAAACCAGAAGTGCCTTAATCAACGGTAGTATGGAGTTAAGGCTGAAGTGGGAACTGCATAACTCTTTATTTTCTTGAACTGGCCACACTTGTGCTCTGTTCCAAAAACACTGAGCTGCCTGGGGCGGCATTTTGAGACATCATACAGTAGGCACGCTCCCAACACGGAGGAACAAGACAGCCTGCAGAATCACGCTGCCTTCCAAGATGCCTTCTTTTGTTCAAATTCTAAGCCGGCATCACATTTATCTTTAGTGGAATATGTATTGTGACAAATTCGGTGGGAAAAATCCATACAATTTGGCAGGTAAAATGAGAGAAATGTTGATTATGGGCCATTTTTTCACATTCCAGGGTTCTCAGCAGCAGAAGTAATCATAGTAGGGTAAATGTCTATAGCAACAGCAAAAGAAATAAAAAAATCTTAATGCGGTCACATAAATATAGTGAAAAAATAAAATAGGTATAGTGTTTTTTTTGTTTTGTTTTGTTGTTGTTTTTTTAAACATATAAAAAAATTGCTGGATTTACAATTTAGTGTGGAAATGCCTCACAGCAGAAAGGGGTCCAAAAGGGTCTATTAAATATAATTATTAAAATCTAATACCTGCTGTTTGCTGATTTTATAGATATTATACTTTAGCATTCTGCTAAACTATGCCACAAACTTGAATTTGTTTAGTTTTTTCAACTGAAAGTGAGAGATGCGAGACATATCTTTGTTCATAGCCTTCAAATAATCACTTAAGAGGTTCTACTTGAGTTATTATACTGACTTAATGGAACAGTTCACAAAAAAAAAAAAAAGAAAAGAAAAGTGTCAATTTACTAACCCTCATGTCATTCCAAACCTGTTTCTTTCTGATGCTGAACATAAAATAATATATTTAGAATGTTGATAATCAAATGGTTGATGGTCCCCATAGTATTTCTACTACGGAAGTCAACAATTGTTTGGTTCTTCAAAATTCTTTAAAATATAAATGACAAAATGTTCATTTTTGGTATTCTATTCTATAACTATTCCTGGTGCAGTTTACATTTCTTTCTTCTCAGTGATTTTTGTGCCTGAATTCCCGTCATTCCAATAGGAGTTTTGCATATTTAGTTTTGCAGGATATTTCTGTACAGACAGAAAATCAGCACTGTGAAGCGAGACGTGTTGACATGATAACATCTGAACCGCAGCTCTGAGCAGACACAGCCTATATTCAAGGTGTCTGAGGCTTGATTACTAATGTATCATTCAATTCAAGATGGAATTTCAAACCCAATGAGTGCAAACCAACAGAAATCAAAAGGCCAGCTGTCATCACAAGTTCATTGATTTCTTACAGGACTCCATACTAAAAACCTGTTTAGCAAACACTTGACATACAGTACAACTACTTAGAACATCGCAAATAATGAATATCTGCATCTCAGTTTTTAATAGGACAATGTGTTAGCCCTGGCATTAGACCCTGTCTTTTTCTCAGATTTCAGGGCTTCTAGTCAGAAAAGAAGTCAGTCTCCATTCTTCACACTTCTCAACAGCTCATCAAACCTAGCAATGCGAATAAGCTCATTGCATGAAGGCTGTAAAAGCTCTCCGTGTGAAGACAGATAATAATTGGAGGCGGGAGAAAGCCAAAGCCTGCGGAGAGTCCAATTCAAACAACTGCAAAACACAGAGAATGATTTTCTGTTCTTTCAAGACGCTTACGTTTCCATGTTGTCTCCTTCGAGGACCGTCTGGACGGGCAGGTATCCCAGGCGAGGGTGCTTGGTGAAATACTTCTTGGAGCGGAACTTGTTTTTTAAGACTTTGGTGAAATCTCGCATGTCTTCTCCTGAGGTGGTCTGAAAATGAGAGAGGCACAGATGATGGATGAGGAAGTGGATTTACTTTATTATAAATTGTTCAAAGTAACTTTAATATAATTAAGGCTGAATCACAGGTGGTTTGAACCTCCAGTATTAAACTTTGCTGTGTAGGCGTTGGCAGAACGTATTTATGGGTTGCACTCTGAATCTTTTCTTTACCAGTCGTTTAAAGTTATTTTTCCTCTCATCAAAATAAAACCCAACCAAATTTACAATTACATCTAAAATACTGTTCAAAAGTTTTGGGGTAAGAATTTCCTAAGAAAGTTTTCTTAACAAGGCTGCATTTATTTTTTAGTTTTCGATGTGAATGTTAAAATATAATTGTATGAATGTTTGAACCCAAACTTTTGAACAACAACATGCATCTATAGGTAAAAATTACATGATAGGTAAAAAGTCGCTTTGGATAAAAGCGTCTGCTAAATGCAGTAGTTTATTTATTTTATTTTAATTTACATCTACTGACAAACAGATGCATGTCCTGGTATTATAAGAATGAAAACCTATTGTTGTTTCTATTTTCACCTTACAAAAATTTTATTGTCTTATAGACTCATACAGATCAGAATATCACAAAGACTTGGCAGTGAAATCTGCCAACTACTTAGAAACCATCCCAAAACACCCTAGCAACCACATACAATAGCAAAGCCTTGGAAGCCATCCAAAAGGTACAGCTCATATTTGCTCTGATTAGGTGACATCCAAACACACACTTGCATCCTTACTTCGCTAGCAAATGGGAATTGCGGCTGAAGGATCTTTACATAGTATCTCTGACCTGAAAACACAAGTTTCCACTCCTTTATATTTAGAAGGGCATAAAATCAGCAGCAGAGGTGTTAGCAGACACAGGTTCAGTGCACAGTGTACAGTATGTGTTTTAGGTCAGTTTGAGTCAAATGCAGTATAATGAGAGCACACAGAGCTCATTAGCTTCTTTCTCTCAAGCACACAGATCCAGCACTGATCTGTCCATCCACACTCCTCTCATTCTCCGTCTATCTACTGAGCTGAGTGAGGGGTTTCAGTCCAAGATTCCTCTCCCTAATCTGCACGTATTCACCAACCAAATCATATTTCTTCTGGAGACTGGGAGACCAACCGAGAAACAAGGATGTGACAGCCCATGCATTATAGAGGGATTCTGTCTCTCCAGTTCAGTCTGCTAAACTCTCAAATCAAACCAAAGTCCAACAAAACTTAGAAACTTCAGATCAACACGGAGGCGGAACGATAGAAAATCATATTTAATTAAAACAACCAATTACTTAATCATTGCATTTTTTTTTTTTTGCCTTTTGTATGAGAAATACCAGGCTATCAGCCACGTCTCAAATCTCATATACAAAACAGACAAATTTCAAGTTTTTTTTTTTTTTTTTTTGCAAGTAAATCTGAGTGTGGAAAAATATAGTTTGTTACCATAACTGTACAAAAGCATACAAAAGAAATAGCTTTTGATCAGCAGTTACTGCAGACTGAGATTCCCATACAGTTTTTTTTTTTTTTTTTTTTTTTTTTACATTATATGGTTCGCAGCAACCAGAATTAAGTTGCAATATTGCCACCTGGTGTGTTGGAGGGTTACTGGCATTAGACTTATTTATTTATATTTATACAGTATGTGTAGTGTATCTATATATATATATTTGTAATAGAATGGATTTCATCAATAATGATATATTGCAACAAATATACAAGTCTTGTATGGTGCAGTTATGGTTTGTTTTTTTAGCTTGATACCCCAAAACTACATATTTTCAACTGGCCTCACTGAGTAAACATGAGCAAACAGAATCTTGTTCTCAACACTGCTTGTATTAAATTGGGTTTTCACCATTGAATAAGAAAAAAAAAATCCAATATAACAATATAATAAAGACCAATATAAAAAAGCAAGTCAAAGTTAATAAATGGTGTTTTTCCATGTTTGGGTGAAGCTTTCCTTTTAAAAAGTGCTGAAGTTCCAGCTGAAAGCGCGAGTTGAACACAGCACATTACTCATTTACTCTGACACTGGGCTAAAGAAACTCTGTATCCCACAACTAATAAAAACCATATCACAACAACAAAAAGCAATATCACCACAATGAAAAAGCAATAATGGCGTAACAGCCCAACCGAGAGCCACACAATCGCATTCTGTTCAATATTGATCTTCTGTTCTCCGAATGCTGATGACAGTATTTGCTGTTGAATCTGAGTTAAATTTGTTTTATTCTTATATGTGCGTGTGTTTCTATAGTGTGGTATCTGAGATACATCAGTTTGAAAGGAAATGAAAGGCACTGTCTATCTGTCAAGATGAAGGCGTGCGGACATTTCACAACTGCTGGTGGTCTGTGTGCTAGAGGACTGACAGGAGTGATGAATTCAGGAGTAAAGCTGCCCCGCTGACTGGCAAAAAAAAAAAAAAAAAAAAAAAAACAGCGAGCCAATGACTGAAAAGAGATGGAGAAACAAGAGTTTACATCCAAACAAAAAACCGTTTCTAGCTCAGCACTGTCAACACAATCTTATTATAAAACTGTAAGTTCTGGTCTGATAATTTAATAGGCCGAGCATTGCTGTCTGTGCACTCAAATGTTTCACTGTAGCACTTTTCTCAACTAGAATTACAATTCTATAGCTTACAACATTGTTGAAACAAAGAGAGCTGGCTGTATTGTGTTGAAAATGTCACTCAATATTAACAACTTCTTTATAGAACCACTGTTCTGTGATCGATATTCTGGGGCCAGTAGTATTTTATGTGTTGCTTCATAGAACGGCATCGTAAACTTATTACAGAACCGATCCACATGGAGTACCCTGGGGTTAAATGCTTTGTTCAAAGTCACAATAGTGGCTCAGCCATTTCTGTAATGTTTGAATATGTGCATATCCCATTTCAAGCTTTAGGAAGGGCATAGTTTGTTTTTATAGGGATGGGAATCTTTTGACACCTCATGATTTGATTAAAACTGATTCTTAGGGTCACGATTGAATTCAAAATTGAGGTAGTAAGAAAAAATACAGAATTTGAATAATCAAATATAAAACGAAAAAGCTGCATTGTCTTCAATTTATGAATAAACTATAAACTAATTCCAAATAAAGATAGAAACATGATTGTGTCAAAAGTACTGAGTGATCTTCCCTCTTTTTTCACACATAGCTAAATAAGGTTTTCAGAAGACTTATGGACTACTTTTATGATGCTTCATCGATTCATTGATTTACTAAAATGCTCATACATTTTGTCGAGTAAAACTTGACTAAACAGAAAATCAGGACATGGTTGACCAATTAAGATAAACAAAAGATATATGAGTGGCAATGGGTGCTAAAAATTCATTTTACATGCGCAATTCATTTTACATCTCAACTGACTTGGTTTGTCACATTTATATAGACTTTCAATTGGCTCAGGGTGCATCTTTAAAATCCCTAGGTTTGAATCTACAAATTTTGTTGGACCACTTTACTACACCACACCAGAGATGGGGACTCGAGTTTGAGACTCGGACTCGAGTGCGACTTAAGTCGCACAAACAGTGACTTCAGACTCGACTTGAGACTCGTCCTCGAAAGACTTCAGACTCGACTCGGACTCGAGCTCCGGGACTCGTGAACAATGTTAATTTTTAGTACACGTCAGATGAGCTCGCTGTTAGAGTTGTGACGTTCGCGAACGAACCGATTCTTTTGAACGGCTCATAAACATGAACGATGGGAGCCGAGTCACGGCTGGAGGGGAGCCGTTCTTTCTGTCGCTCTTTTTTCCTATGCGTGTTTCAGAGCGCGTGTTTCATACAGATGCACACAAATGAGCTCCTCCGCAAGACAGAACAGTTATAGGGGGAGGGGCGCACCCAGCGCAGGCCAACCCTTTATAGCGTGATGATATTAGTTATTAGTTGTGCACGCATCCTTCACGTGAGTACTCCAGTGGAAAAAAAACCTGCGTGCCTCTGTCATTGGGTAGGAGCGGAGCCATGACGTTTTGCACAGATATTCATTGCAGCCCACTTTGTTATTGTTCATTGACTCGAAGGGGCTGATGTCCTATTTGCAAAGTTTACAGTAGTAATAGTATGTAGACATTTCCATTTTATTTATTCTAATTTTATCTACTTTAAATATTTTTGGTTCTCTATCAAAATGTTCTTGTGTGATAACAATGTTCTTGTGTTGAAGTGTTTGTAGTAAAAGCTGTTTTGCACAGAAATTCATTGCAGCCGGCTTTGTTTTTGATGTTTATTTGTGAGTAGGTATTGTATGAATAACATAAGTCAGCGTAGCTTTGTTCATTCTTAAGCCAGACAAGAGGTGTGCAGCTATACAGCCAGGACAGACAGAAGGCCATTACTGAATCCATAAATGCAAAATACAGATATTAACTTAAAAGTAAAGCATTCTTGGTGTTTTTGTCATGTTGCAATAGCCTGTTTACACTGATTTTATACCAAAATCAAAGTTGATATTGTATGCTAATAAATAGAGTTGTCATAATAACATATTACATGCTTTGAATTCCTTATATATAGCTATGCAGTGTTCTAAGCAGCTTGGATGGGTCGCTGTACGTGATGCAACATTTATTATAACCAGAGTGTCATGATTCTGCCCTCGTGTCCTTGATTTTTCCTAGTCTTGAGGCAGGATCATGACAGACCCGTGTTTTGTGTACAAGCACAGGGCCTTGCCTTTGGGCCATGTGCTTGTGTTGTCTCGTTCCCTTGCCCCGCCCCCCTTGTTAACCTAGTCGTGTCGTGATTGCTATCTGTGCCACCTGTCGTGTCTTAATTGTTCCCCTATTTAGATCTCCTAGTGTGCTCTGTCTTGCGTCGGTTCATTGTTCATCACTTGTGATTGTACCACATTTGTGATTGTGATTGTTCCTGAAGAAGTGTTTTGTATTTCCGTGAGTGTTTGTTTATAGTTAGTGTTCCCGTGCTTTGAGTCTTTGTTTATCTCGTTAACTCAGTCCTGTTCAGTTATTTTGTATTTCCCTAGTCAGTGTTTTCCCCCTCGTGGGTTTTTGTTTTCCCTTTTTGTTAAATAAATCCTGTGTTTCGTTACTTCCTGTCTGCACCTGAGTTCCTCCCTTACCAAAACCCTGACACAGAGACTTAATATAATAAAGAGACTTGAGACTTGACTTGGACTCTAGCTCAGAGACTTGAGACTTGACTTGGACTCTAGCTCAGAGACTTGAGACTTGACTTGGACTCTAGCTCAGAGACTTGAGACTTGACTTGGACTCTAGCTCAGAGACTTGTGAGCATCTCTGCACCACACACACAAAAAAAACTATTTTATCTGAATCTGAACCATCTACTGGCACTCCACCATCTTTATGAATAATGAAAAGGCAACATTTCTTTGCTTAAGTGTCAGTTAAAATAGTTATAATTTGTATCATTATTCAGTCTAACTTCCCTGAATTTGCACCGAGTCAAAGAGAGCAAAAATAAATTTGTTTACCTTTTGTCACGCTGATGAATGACAGTGACAGCTTTTCAATTTCACGCTCTGAAACTGAACTGTTGAATTGAACACCTTAAATTTCAGGTTTCACAGAGCTTGTGTTGTAGAGGTGGGAAGAAATCCTGCCGGTGACGCTAATAGATCAAGGCCCTCTGAGTTTTAACTACTCTCCATCTGGCCTGCAGCGCTGGAGGAGAAACTAACCTTCGCCATTACTTTCGTACCGTGAGCTGCTTCTCACCGACCACACGTCACAGTCCCAGCTGGATTTGAGTCTTGTTTTATACAAATGTAAGCAAAAATTTTAAGGGAATGCTCCGTTGAAAACATTATGGGAATGTTACTTCTGAATGTTTGCTTTAAACTTTCTGAAATAGTAATAGGGCCCTGCGATTTCCACAATGCGGAAAACACAGAAGGGATCACGAAACTTTTAAAAACGTAACTTACTGTATAACACGGAATATCACGAAATTTGTCAATTTTTGAAATGGACAAATCAAAAGTAGGTCAATAAAATTATATCTAAATGCAATATGGACTAGTGTCTGTGAATATTAAGCCACAAAATTACTATTTACTGAATAAATAAATTCTGCATGTTTCTGTGTGAATAATTGGCACAGATGCACAGTTCGGTTTACTTTACCCAGTGTTTTCAGCACTAAATGATGACATAAATACATTAACATAACCTTTAGAACTGCTCTGAAAGTCACTTTGTAAATATCTTGCCATTTCTTTTGAGAAAAAAACAACAACATCATCATCATATCACTTAGATAAAAAAGTAACTTAAAGGTCTTCAAAGGAATCCATCAAAATAAGGGTTCGGATTAACTCTGTGACAGAAATAAATACTACTACTAATAAAGTTTCTATTAAAACAATATATTTTAAGGAATACTTACGGTACCTTTACCTTTAAAAAAAGAATCAAACATATCATAGGACCCTACAGTGAGAAGTAGTAGTGCCTTTTGCACTGCTTTAGTTCCAGAACTAAATGTACAGCACTAAAGTTCTTTTACGTCAACTATTTCCCAGTGGGTATCTGAACCGGTTCAAGGAACGAAAACAAAAACTGGAAAAGAGCGAAATTTTGACAGGAACAGAAACAGAAACTAAATCAAATTTTATAGTTCCGAACAGAATCGAAAATTTGAAATGGCCATTAACCGGTTAATAACGTTATTTTATCGTTCCATTTAATATTTGAAATTTGCTGTCAATGAATCATGAATTCCAGAAGTACGGCATGCAAATGTGAAAAAAGCGAGTGAAATGTCCTCTCAGCTGTGTCTTGCTTAAACCAATCAGCTTTGGCATGACCATCTCGCTGACACAACATCATTTTGCTTTATTAAAGCCTGTACATTAACGAAATAAAATAGAGTTAAAGAAACAAATAAAAAGTTAGACTGCTCCGTTGTACAACATGTTGCGTTCAGAGTGATCGCGCCTCACTGTGCTGATAAAGCCGATCTGAAGGATGATGTTTTATGTAGACAAAAGTAAAAACACTATATAATAAATTATATTTTAGCATCCAGATACGTCTGAAACATGGAAACATTTGGATTCCTGCCAGATGAGAGATGCAGGTATCAGCTTCATCTTAAATTAATTTGTTTTTGGATTAACTTGTTTTGTTTTCGAGAGAAACTAATAGCTGTTTTTATAATGTTCGTAAACATTTTGCTTTAGACTACAGGCATTTTAGCCTTCATTATTTCGTAAAGTAATAAGGCTAATAAAATGCAATGCTTTTGATGTCTTTAAAGTGATGATAGATTTTTTTTTTTTAGTAGCCTACATTTGGCCAAAATCTAGAAAAGATGACAAACTACAGCGGGTTATTGACTAACGTTAGATCTCAATTTTTTCTTTTTGAGTAAATAAAACGCTGTACTGTATTAAAATTACATTCCTATTATTGTAGGGAGTAAAATGTAAGGTTAAAATTAATGTTTTATAACTTTAAATAAGATAGAAAGGTAATATCGCGAGATGAGAGACCAGCGATTAAAAACGTGGCAGAGAATAGTCTGCGTGCAGTTATGAGAGGTGTAGAGAGAGAGAGAGATAGAGATGACGCACACTGTCCTAATGTTTACCTCTTCATGTTTAATAAATCAAGTGTTATGATCTGCCGAGCTCCCTGTCGGTGTCCTCTTTCCAACAAAGCCAACTAGCTAGTGCATGGTAAGAACTGTAAAGCCTGCATATAGAAATGACGTGCCTTACATTATTATTACGCAAATTATAGACACATAATATTGTTTTTAAAAAAATAAAGTTAATTACCGGTATTTTTCCACCCAAACTGGTTTCGGAGCGGTAATAATTCAAAGGAACGCAGGAACAGAAACGTTAAAATATCGATTCTGCTCGGAGTGAACCGATTGAATTTTCGTTTTCAAGCCCCGTTTCCCAGTACCATTTAAAGGGTTGCATTCACACCGACAATGTGAACTAGGATATGATGTAAAGCCGGTAGACAATGACGTAATTTGTAAATGATGTTCAACAGTGTTAAGAACAGGAGGATGACGTTTTAAATCATGGGTGGGTGAGGGCGTTCTCGAAAGCGTCTGGCCAATCAATTACATCACAGGTAGTACCAGTTGTGCTAGTTATACCCTGCTCCAGGCTAGCAGCTTACATGGTTTTCTCGAAAAAAAACAGTCTGGTACTAAAATCGCACCCAGTTACGGCAGTACGAAAACGCCCAACAATGGGTATTTCAACAATTAGTTCTAGTACTATGTAAAGGTTCCCGTGGTACGTAAGGCCCTTTAGTTACACCGTTTTATTTCAGATAGGTTGCTGTCTTGAAAGGTAGCTGCCTTTGTAGGTAGTAGACACGAAGGCATCTCAGGCTTTGAAACAGAGCCAGAGCTCTATGCCCACTATAATGCCCATTCATGCAAATTGTCTCTTTTTGTGAGCTCCAATTTGCGAGCTTCATTACACATGACTTGATTTGATGGGTAGAGAGAGATTGTAGGAGAGAGGCAGACGTTCAGGTGCTGCTAACTCACCGGTGTGCAGTACTCCACCATGGGGTAGTTGAGTTTATGACCCTTCGCTGTGCGACCAGAGAAGAAACAACTCTGGCAAACGTCATAGTTGAAGTGCTTCAAACTGCGATATCTGCAAAGAGAGAAAGAAAACTGACAATTAGCATGATAGCTCTTCACTGTATGGAAAAGCAGCATGAACTTTTTTTCACAACTGATCCCTTTCCGTTTTACAGAAGAAAAAACTGACAGAATTCTTTGGATTGATTTTAGCCATTAACGCAAAAGCAGCCATTCTGTAGTTTTGTCAAACAATTATCCACTTGTTACTGTTATTGTTTGAAATTGAACCTGACAGTCCTCTTAAGAAGACTCATTCACTCCAGTCACGTCACGCTCGATTGAATAACATCATTACCACACAGTTTAGAAGTGGTTTTATTTCCCAGATTTCTTCATATAAATGTAAATCGAGTGTGGAAGAAGACTGCACACTGTGTGTTGTTTGTTTCTGGTTTCTTATGGTCTCTCCAGGAAATGCAAATTCAATAGAATATAATTCCTCCAGTGTTCAATATTTCCACTGCTTCTGCATAAATGATATGACAGTAAAAAGCTCCTTCTCTCTCGTGCGGCCCATCTGAAAGCACAATATAACACCGAGGCCCCTGCTGAGAATGACTAAATATCACGCCATCAAGAGCTTTTATATTAGTTTCTGAGAGCTGCGGATAAAACAAATATCTGATCTAAAATCCAATTTGATGAAGTTAGAAGATATTGAAAAATAAAACAATAAGCCTTGAGACTTTGCATGTTAAAGTGATTTTATTGCCAGTAATGGGTGTCCTAAGGCATATTAGAACATTAACATTAACATGTGTATATATATATATATATATATATATATATATATATATATATATATATATATATATTTCTTGTCAACTTAAACAAGCTAATCTGTTATCACTCAGAAGTGTACACTGAATAATTTCTGTCTTTTATGATTAGTCCCACAATGTTCTGCAAGGTTCCAGAAAATATTACAGAATATCACAGAATGTTACAGAAACTTCTAGAATCTTCCCATATTTGCAAAAGCCCCCCCCCCCAAAAAAAAAAACAAACAAACAAAAACAAACAAAAAACATTAGTACAAAATTGTACTAAATCTGTACTAAACCAGCAGTAAAATGTTTCTGAGGTAAATATTTTCCAAAATATTAATGCTACATGAAAATAAATAGTAAAATAATATATAGCACCACAGAATTACAGAAGAACTATAAAAAATTACTGTATTTTCTGGACTATAAGTCGCACTTTTTTTCATAGTTTGGCTGGTCCTGCGACTTATAGTCAGGTGCGACTTATTTATCAAAATTAATTTGACATGAACTGAGAGAAATTAACCAAGAGAAAACATTACCGTCTCCAGCCGCGAGGGGGAAAATACGGTAAGTGAAACAAATTTTTGTTACATTGTGCAACAGTTTTAAATAATAATAATAATAATAATAATAGGTATTATTACACCAAATATTATAGAGATACAGAGAAAATCTATAAACACACATGACTTGGATTTTTTTATGTAATTATTTATGCAATTAGACATTTATGTCTCTTATGGTGTTGTTGCTGCCAATTGGTTTTACTTTATTTTAGGGCTGTCAAAGTCAACATTAACACGTGCTATATGAAATATGTTCAACCCTGTTCTTTTTTAAGATGTTACTCATGTATTAATTTGACATCCAATCTCTCATCAAAACCAAACATGTCAATTTGCTCAGAAACATGGTTTATGTGTAACGTGTGACAGCATGACATTAAAATTATTTTTACAAATAAATTGTGCATAAATAGGTTTTACTGAAAAAGAGGTCTTCAGGTTAGTAGCAAAAGGTCTTTACCTTGGAACATTAAGGGGTCCTTTATATATATATATAAAAAACGATTCCTGAGCACCGTGTCTCATGCTTTTAGACACAAAGACTATTCTGTGTGATCGGCCCCTAAGTCCATAAAGTGTGGACCAAGTTGTTTAGTCATTTAATGTTCAAGTAACAGTCCACTTTGAATTACCTGATTAAAGTTTTAATAGACACCGCAGTCAAGAGAGGTGAGAAAGGTAAGAATGAGGGGTGATATCGCTTGAGCCAAATGTAACTTTGGTCACTCACACACGCTGTTCCTGCTAGACCATGCCTCTGACCACAGCACTCGTAAAAAGTCATTTGTTGATGCAGAGGGAATAGTGCTTAAGTGGAGCAAAATCAGTCTCTTGTGGACTATTGCTTTAACAATTAACAACTGTTAATCTGACAAACAACTAATTACAATTGCATGGATTTGTGAGTGAATTCATCAATCTAACGGAATTAAGCCCCACGTTTTTTCACATGTCTCAATAAAACCCAGCTTGACTGACTCAGACTTTATTTTTCTCCGTTTCTCTCTCTCGTTCCATTCAGTCTTCTCTACTATCCATCACTGACAAACCTCTTTCCGTATCTCCTCCGTCAAGCGTCCGACTGCCTCAGAGAAACACCTCACACAACGAGATGGTGTCAGTCCTCCAGAGACGGAGGAGGCTGTCAGTGTGACTTAGCCAGAGATGCTAAATATGGCAGGATTATCAGTAATACACCAGCATTATGTATGTATGCATGGCATTTGAAAAGGTCAGCACCTATTGTGACAGCAGCACACAGTGGCTGTTTAAAAAACACCGTGGAGGCTGTGATGACGAACTAAAACACCACACATCTCTCTAACACACACTTTCATTATGCTTCACCTGCAGTTATGGCACTGTATATCTGCACACGGCTGATATTAACGCTGACAATAAATTCTAGCTTGCTTTTATAACAAAAAAACTAAATATTATATTAATATATAATAATGCAATAAAGATGTTTTACTGCTGTAATTCTTTATTTTACTGCAGTTGTCTGAGTCAGTGACTTCTATCATTATTCCAATAATAGAGTGTTTCACGTACACACACAAAAATTGCTAATTTATTATAGACAACACTCCTTTTACATATAATGGCAAAAATGTAATTCGTTTTGATTAACTACTTTAATAAACGAACTAATAAAAATTACATTAGTACATTAAAAATAAAATACATTAGTATTAAAAATACATTAGTACAATAAAATCAAAACTTGCATCTGTTAATATTTAATGGACCTAAGCTGAAATGAACTAACAATGTACAGTTGTATTTTAATAAACTAACATTCAAAAATATTAATAAATACAATAGATCATTAGCTCTATTTGTAATTGTAAATTATTATAAATGAATGAACCTTGTTTTTTACTATAAACCATACCATTTCAATTGTGTATAATTATAACATATACTGTATTAATTACATATAATGTATTAATCATTTCATTATTACTATACCTTATTATCATTTATTATATTTAAATGGATTTATTTACAAATTAAAACAATTAAATAATTAATATTAACTAATTAATATAAACCATTGAGTTGTTATTAAATATTAATTAATAATAAAATTTTCCATTAAGAATGCATTCCTGCTCATCTTGCTTTATATATATATATATATATATATATATATATATATATATATATATATATATATATATATATATATATATATATATATATATATATATATATATATATATTAGGGGTGTAACGGTTCGCAAAATTCACGGTTCGGTTCGATACGATACACTGATGTCACGGTCAGTAGCAGAGCTACTGCAAGCGATTTTTAAAGCTGCAAATCCATTTATCCTTTGCTGAAATTTCCGCGTCTCATGGAGAGAGCACGTCATTGTTGCTTAGCAAAGACAGACGCCTCATGAGCGATTCTACCCGAGCGTTTTCCAGGCGTTTTTAGGCATGATATGTGAACAGCCCCTAAGTCGCTCGCTCACTCAGCACGCGCTGAAGGCTCGTTGCAAAATGTCTAATGCATTAAACAGACCAGAAATAGAAGATCCTCTAATAACCAACAGGTCTGGTGTTTGGGTGCACTTTGGATTCCCAGCGTGTGCTGAGTGAGCGAGCGCTTGACTGAGTAGCCTAACATAAACATATAACTATAGGTTGGTGTTTTGTTCTTCTTCGGGGGTGTCAGGGGCGTTGCCTGTTACGTCGTTTGGGTTATTGGGCTACCTTGTTAAATGCATATCATTATATTTCTCTTTTTTTTCAAATATAATTAATTAGTCTAACGAACCGTTCGGTATACATAATGCGTACCGCGTACCGAACCGAAAGCCTCGTACCGAACGATTCAATATGAATACGCGTATCGTTACACCCCTAATATATATATATATATATATATATATATATATATATATATATATATATATATATATATATATATATATATATATATATATATATATATATATATATATATAGACACGCACACGCACACACACAAAATTAAAATTACAAATGAAAATATAATTCTAAGAAATACTGTATAACCAACTCTGGCACCATTACTAATATAAATCGACAGACAAACAGAGACAATTTAATTAATATTATTATATTTTTTTATATATATCAGGTGAGAAATATTTGATCTTGTGGCCTTTCATAAACAATGTAAGACATTGCTCTGAGATGCATCATGATTTGATGTATTTCCCGCTCAATGACAGTAAACGTTCTAAACTCTTCTCAGACATTAATGATAACACTGGCAGCACTAGTTTAGAGCTGAACTTTTAAAAGTGTCAGAGCTGATCAGAGAACAGTCTGAATGGCACTGATCGTATGCTTCAGTCCTCCAGTTCTTTCATCAGTCTCACTCTTATTTAGAGTGCTATCAGATGCTGACATTTAGATTAATGCTGGGCCTCAGGAGTCAATCTAACCTTTCTGCTCCCAGACAGTGCGGCGCGCACCTGTGTGTGTGTGTGTCTTAAATCTCTCACAGATCTGATTGGTATCATGCTCTGTCTAGTGCAACGCTTCTCAGATCTGTTGCATTGACCACGAGTTTGCATTGGTTCTTCTTTTCTTCATAATGTACAGTCAACCGGTCATTAGTGTATGTGTGTGTATGTATGTGTACCTGAAGCCTACGATGGGGAACTCTTTACAGATATTGCACTTGGCCTGGTGTTTGGCCGCTTCTGCTGCCGCTACTCTGTGCAGAACCGGAAGCCAAACCATCGACTGCGGCTCCAGCCTCATCCAATCAATAAACTGCCTCGGCTCCAGCTCCACCTTATTGGTCACCTGAGAACAGAGAGTAAGCACAAGCAGCCAATCAGGGAGGGATTTCAGAAAGCCCATAAACAGCATGAGATGCAGCCGGTCTGAAATCAAGATGATGGACGGAGCACGTCCTACCAGACCACCGTAAATGACTGTCAATCACACGGCTGCATTTGTCGAGATATAACAGCCTCATAAATATTAATATATGATATATAGATGAGAGACAGACAGACATAAGGAGAAAAATAAAGGCAAATGGAGAGGCAGACTGGTAGAGAGATAGTTGGATGGACAGAGTGTCCTGTAAAAAAGTGAAACAGCAAACACTTGAACAGGATGTCTGTCTCTCTCTTTAAAGTGTGTATTTATAGCCTCCAGTCTAACTGCTGTAGGATTTACACTAATGAAATGACGAAAATATGAACACTCATGCTGACAACACCATCAACACACAGTGTTGTGTCAGGCAATGTGAGGATATCACGAGCAGACAGCTTCAATAATTCACTTTATAACAGAATAGAACTAGAACATCAGTCATAAACAAAGACATATCGGAGTGAAACACACACGCTGTGATCATCATAACGCACTGATGTGTGTGTGTTTGTGTGTGCGTGTTCACGCACATGCTGAAAGCAGCTGCGGACGCTGGGCTCGATGTTGCTCCCGCCGAAGGCCGCCACCTCGCCCAGCTGTCGAGGGATCTGAATGGCATCATGCAGCAGGAGACCCAACTGCCTCTGATCACACGTATCACCCGCCGATGACACCTGATTAAACAGACCTGGGAAACACAAACAAAAAATCACCTATAAATGTTTGCGTTTAAAAGGTAAACTTCTTTTAATTTACACAGCATTCAAAAAATAGAGAGGCATTCCAGAAGATTTGATAAGTGAGCACAACAGCCAAAGATGTTTTCTTTCTAGAAAACAATAAAAAAGCAGAGCAGTAGAGTGAAAAATCACGTTCTGTGTGAACGGACACTGAGAGATGAGAAACTGAGAACCCTGACAGACAGGAAGATGCATGGACAGAGAGACAGACAGCAACACCTATCTATTTCAGACTCATGGATAAACAGACAGACAGATGAATAGACTGATACAGACAGCTGTGATATCTATCCACCTTGGATGGAAGGATGGCTGACAAGATGACATAAGATAGACAGACAGTCTGGTCTACAGGTATAGACAGGTATACATAAAGACAACAAAGTACATCTATAAGACAGACCGCTAAATAGTTAGAAAGATAAGACAGACAGACAGTTTGTTAGGCAGCTAGACAGTTAGATAAACAGATAGACAGACAGACAGCTAGACTTACAGATATACAAACAGTAACCTAGACAGTCAGCTAGATGGAGAGATATACAGACAAACAAATAAAACATACAAGCTGCTACATACAAACAGACAGTCAGACAAATACAGACAGACAGACAGATAGATACAGACAGACAGCAAGATACAGACAGACAGACAGCTAGATACAGACAGACAGACAGCAAGATACAGACAGACAGACAGCAAGATACAGACAGACAGACAGCTAGATACAGACAGACAGACAGCTAGATACAGACAGACAGAAAGATACAGACAGACAGACAGCAAGATACAGACAGACAGACAGCAAGATACAGACAGACAGACAGCTAGATACAGACAGACAGACAGACAGCAAGATACAGACAGACAGAAAGATACAGACAGACATACAGCTAGATACAGACAGACAGACAGACAGACAGCAAGATACAGACAGACAGACAGCTAGATACAGACAGACAGGCAGCAAGATACAGACAGACAGCTAGATACAGACAGACAGAAAGCAAGATACAGACAGACAGACAGCTAGATACAGACAGACAGCAAGATACAGACAGACAGAAAGCAAGATACAGACAGACAGAAAGCAAGATACAGACAGACAGACAGACAGCTAGATACAGACAGACAGACAGACAGACACAGACAGACAGACAGCTAGATACAGACAGACAGCAAGATACAGACAGACAGACAGCTAGATACAGACAGACAGACAGACAGACACAGACAGACAGACAGCTAGATACAGACAGACAGAAAGCAAGATACAGACAGACAGACAGACAGCTAGATACAGACAGACAGACAGACAGACACAGACAGACAGACAGCTAGATACAGACAGACAGCAAGATACAGACAGACAGACAGCTAGATACAGACAGACAGACAGACAGACACAGACAGACAGACAGCTAGATACAGACAGACAGCAAGATACAGACAGACAGACAGCTAGATACAGACAGACAGACAGATACAGACAGACAGACAGCAAGATACAGACAGCTAGATACAGACAGACAGCAAGATACAGACAGACAGACAGCTAGATACAGACAGCAAGATACAGACAGACAGACAGCTAGATACAGACAGACAGACAGACAGATACAGACAGACAGACAGCAAGATACAGACAGCTAGATACAGACAGACAGCAAGATACAGACAGACAGACAGACAGCAAGATACAGACAGACAGACAGCTAGATACAGACAGACAGACAGACAGACAGCTAGATACAGACAGACAGACACAGACAGACAGACAGCTAGATACAGACAGACAGCAAGATACAGACAGACAGACAGCTAGATACAGACAGACAGACAGATACAGACAGACAGACAGACAGCAAGATACAGACAGCTAGATACAGACAGACAGCAAGATACAGACAGCTAGATACAGACTAACAGCTATATACAGACAGCTAGATACAGACAGACAGACAGCTAGATACAGACAGACAGACAGACAGACAGACAGCTAGATGCAGACAGACAGACATACAGACAGACAGCTAGATGCAGACAGACAGACAGACAGACATACAGACAGACAGCTAGATGCAGACAGACAGACAGACAGACAGCTAGATATAGACAGCTAGAAACAGAAAGACAGACAGCTAGATTACAGACAGCTAGAAACAGACAGACAGACAGCTAGATACAGACACCTAGAGATAGACAGCTAGATACAGACAGACAACAAGACACAGACAGACAGACATATAGATAGAGACAGACAGACAGACAGAAAGACAGCTAAATGCACAGACATACAGCTAGAGAAAGACAGACAGACAGCTAGATAGACAAGTAGCTAGACACAGACAGACTGCAGATAAGATGCAGTCAACTAGATACATACAGTCAGACAGCTAAATGCAGGCAGATAGGGATGACAAGAAAGTGAGCTAGACAGACAGATAGACAGCTAGATACAGACAAATAGATGGACACTTTCAATTAGTTTACATTTTTACCCCACAGAATATATCAATTGAAAAATTTAATATCACCGGTAGATTATTTCACAGAATGATGTGGAAAATACATTACTGAATTTCTTTTTCTAATTATTTTTTTATGATATTAAAATCTTGTTTATTTTTGTACAAATACCAGACTACATATATATTAAAAAACAAATAGACCATATTTTGCTGTCTCATCTGTCAAAGCTTTTCTAAAAAGTTCTTTGTTAAACCATGTGAATAAAACATACTGTCGTTCTATGCAATCATAACCATCATTTCACACTCCATCCACTCACATATGAGCATTCAATCCCAGCTCAAATGTTTCCAAGCATGCATCATTTATGTGGATAAATTAAGAGAGATAATTTAGCGGGTTTTTTTTTCATTTAATTTTGAAAGCACTCCCTTCGATAATCTACAAATGGTTTAAAATGTGATGTAGATGAACAGATTACACATTACAGCAAAATAAAAGTCCTTCAGTTAATGATAAATGCCATTTGCCATAATTTTTCATCTATCACTCTATTTCTGACCTTGGTTCAGGGACTGAGATGACCTTGATTACCAGATCAAGAGCAGACCCCTGCCAGAGCTGTTACACACACACACGCATGCATGCACGCACGCATGCACAGAGCGCTGAACTCCAGCCCTCTGTCCTGAGAGCATCAAAGCAGTTCAATAAACTCTATTCTCAGTCCAACACACACAGCTAAAGTCACACAGACTCTATTTCACTGTGCGCTGTGTTAACTCAAGGTCAGCGAACAAACCCGTTTGTGATTGTCCGTCACTCAGTTCTGCTTTACAAAGTGCTGACCGGAAAGAGTGAACCTCAAACTGCTGACAAAAAAAAAAAAACTTTCCATCTCAACAAGCGCTGTACATCATTTTTGGTCTGTCTATGGTTCTTCAGACACGGAGAACAATCACTGCTGCAGCCTGTAAACTAACCAGTGCAGGGATTCATTTACTTTGAGCCCTGATCACTCAGAGGACTGAAGACTCCTGAGATGAGTCAGAACTTAAAAGGGCAAAAAGCCCAATTACGTGAGGATGTGCATCATGGGAGTGCAGTCTGTTCTTTCAGATGACTGTGCTTTTAGAAACAAAAAAGGACCGAAAAAAGAGGTAGAGCATCATGGGGATTGTGGCGCTCTACAAACATGTTAGTTAAAGGGATAAGGCTGGGATTTGTATGTCATCTAACAATCAAATTATCTGTAAATACATAAAAACCTCGACCAGCATGAACCTCCATTTACCCTTGGACCTCATAACTTCTATATTGGATGTTAATACACATATATGTGATACAAGTTTTTGGACACATTTTACAGTATGTGGTGGAATGACTTACAACATGTTACAATGCTATTTCAGTATTTAACTAGATTATATTATAGCATTAATTATTATTAGCTTTAAAATATATATTTTTTTTCTAATAGTTGTTTTTATAAAGTATTTAGCTTCTCATTTTATTTTAGTTTTAGTAATTTTAGCACAAACTTGAATTTATTTTATTTCAGTTTTCAAGGTGACATTTTTACGTTTTGTTTAGGTTTTTCATTTAAACCACTGCATTTCAGCTTTATCCAATTAAATGTTACATTTATCATTTGATGTTCATGTCCGGTTAAGATGTTAGAAAAACAGAAGAAAATAGTCTGTTATTATTTTTGGTTCTATAATTGTTATGAAAAAGAGCAAAATAGCTTACATTTGTATTTCTCCTCCAGGTGACCCTTACAAAGAGAGAGCAGCCCAATCTTCATGGAGAGAACTCGGATTTTCCCACTGCGACCCCTGTGGCAAAACAAAAACCATTGTGGGTAAGAGGAAAAGGCAGCAATGAGCATATGACAATGCTACACATCTGCCATTATCGATTAGGGAATACACTTCAGTAGTGTTTAGTTTGTATAAAACTGCATCCATATTGGAAGCATCCAAGGTCAGAGCTTGAGAGTGTATAAAATACACAACAATCAGCTGTGTGCTCGAGACAAGCCTTTAGCTAAATGAGAAGATTTATTTGTCTCCCACCTGATTTACAATGGAAATATTCAGAATAGTGAAACTAATTTTTATATTTTTTTTACACAACTGCATGTGCTACTGTATGGAAAATAGTTTCTGCTACTGGTTTAGATCCTACCTATCCGATCGCTACAACTTTGTATATTCAAATGGAGAGTCATAGAATTTATCACCAGTAAAATATGGAGTGCTGCAAGGATCTGTCCTAGGTGCTCTGCTATTTTCAATATAAATGTGGCTCTTTGGTAATATTATTAGAAAATGCAGGATTAGTTTCAACTTTTATGCTTATGATACTCCACTATATATCTCATGGAGACCAGATGAAACTTCTAAATAATATAAGCTAACAGAGTGTGTTTAAAATGTATAAGATAGAGTGCTTATTGGACCAAAAACAGTACACACAATCTTGCAGATTACAATTTACATCTAGACAGATGTACTGTTACTTCCTCTTTAGTCAAAAATCTGGGTGCTATATCAGACAGCAACTTGTCTTTTGAAAATTATATTACCCATGTTACAAAAACAGCATTTTTCCATCTTCGAAACACTGCCAAGATACGAAAAAAGTTACTTGTTTCTGATGCAGAAAAGCTAGTTCAGGCATTCATTACCTCTACACTGGACTATTATAATGCACTGCTAAGGTGTTGCCCTGCATCTTCAATAAACAAGCTACAGGTAGTCCAAAATGCAGCATCTAGAGTTCGTACCAGGTCAAGAAAATATGATCATATTACCCCAATTTTACAGTCTCTGCACTGGCTACCTATTAAGTTCTGTATCAGTTACAAATTATCATTACTTACCTATAAGGCCCTAAATGGTTTAGCTCCCGCGTACCTAACTAGCCTTCTACCACGCTACAATCCATCATGCTCCCTAAGGTCACAAAACGCTGGACTTTTGGTAGTTCCTAGGATAGCAAAGTCCACTAAAGGAGGTAGAGCTTTCTCACATTTGGCTCCCAAACTCTGGAATAGCCTTCCTGATAATGTTCGGGGTTCAGACACACTCTCTCTGTTCAAATCTAGATTAAAAACGCATCACTTTAGCCAAGAATTCAAATAATTCATCTCATAATCTTGTACTACAGTTAAATCTGATCAAATGTACATTATTATTATTTAGCTTTGGTTAAGCAAATACATTTTACTTGGTTTGAACAGCAGTTATGCTAATTATGTCTTTGCCCGTTTCTTCTCTGGTAATCTAGGTTTTAAATGAGCTTCAGTCTGGATCCAAAACACCCGAGAAGAGATGATGCCAACCACTCAGAGAACCTCAGATGATGCAAACCCTAAAAAAATATAAAGAACTACCAAATTTTGCTATAAGTTTGATTACATCATAATAATTGCTGTTAATAGTGTTCGTTGTCTGTTTGATTATGTCTTTAATTGATTTTCCATACATTTCTGCCATATGTACATAAACTGAGTCACCACTGATAAGCTACTACTAAATATTATAGAAATATTATAAGTCACTTTGAAATTATTTGTATCGTATACGAATAAGCGCTATACAAATAAAGTTGAACTGAACCTAATTGAGTTCACTTCATAAAAGAATTTTCTTTGCATATCAAAAGCTGGACAGTCCATCAGAATTGAGAGATGTAAACTCATAATTCTGAGTAAAAAGTTAGATTTTTTTTTTTTTTCAGAATTGCGTGATATAAACTTGCAATTCTAAGAAATAGTCAGAACTGTGAAATGTAAACTGGCAATCCAGAGAAAGTTAGAATTGCGAGATATAAATTCAGAATTGCGAAATATAAATGTGCAATTGTGAGAATTACCAGTTCATATCTCACAATTCTGACCTTATGACTTGCAATTGCGAATTTATATCATGCAAGATGTAAATTACAATCGCAAAAAATATAAACAGTTGATGTAAGATAAACAGTTGCAATTAATGTGTTTTATTTGTTCAGAAAGTGGCTTCCATAATATGCCCGATTCGAAACATAAGGTGATAGGTAGACCAAAGACATCCTGAGCTCAACTTGATGTAAGTCTGATGTCATGTAAGATATATGAATAACAAAGTCTTACCAATCCGTTTAAAATATTTCTAAAAATCAAAACATAGGTTTCCAAATGGATAAGGAAAATAAAATGACTGTTCGTCAGGTTAAGACATGCATCATCAGGCACTAGCTGCGCACACAACAGCAGGATTTAAATGTAAGTGTTGTTGTGTCATAACATGCCACATGTCTGGTGTACAGTCAGCACAAGTGTGTAATACATACGTGTCGTAGACGTTGAGCAGCCAGTTGAGACACATGTCCACACACAGCGGGACGTTGACCAGGTCTTTGTGTTCCTGCTCCAGTCCATCATACACAGACGTCAAGCAGTTGATGACCTCAGGAACCGTCAGCTGCTGGGAGTTTACCGTCAACTTGTGCTGCTGGAACATGGACTGAGCCACACTCAGATCCAGCAGATCCACTGAGAAACAGAGAGAGACAACGTTGCTTGTTGGTTTGCATTTTCAGTATGGCTGTTGAAGAGCAAAACAACCTTGCATTTTCAATTTATATTTACCACAGTCCTTGTTTTACTGATATATTGGAAAAACCAACTACTGTATAAAAACCCATAGGTGAATCTTCACTGATACTAGCAACACCAAAGTCATGAGTTCGATTCACAAGGAAAGCGAGAACTGATCAAATGTGCAGCTTGAGTTCAATATAAGTCACTTAGGATAAAAGTGTCAGCCAAAAAAAAAAAAAAAAAAAAAACATTTTTATTTATGCATTTGTTCTTAAGCAGTTAAAAAAAGGTGTTTTTAAGAAATATAATTAATTTTAAATTAAAATAACATTTATTTTTGCATAGAGTCTTGAAAGGTATCTTCCTAAAGGTGCATTACATGAGAAAAAAAAATAAAAGAAGAGTAATTACAAAAAAAAAAAAAAAAAAAAAAAAAACACAAAGCAATTAAATAAAAGCTTTTACAAAATACAGATTAAAATATTCTAGTAGACTGACTTCATAAAATCAATTTTGGGGGCATCAGAAAAGATCCCTTCATAGGCACAAGAGAAATACTGAGGACATAAATTAACAATAAGTAATTAAATAGTCATTAAAACCAGATTAAAGGGCATATTTACCACCAAGTGACTATGTAGCAATACTGTCATCAACAGACATATGTTCTTAAAATATTTAAGAGCAATGTCATCTGAGAACAGTTTTTGAGCAATGTTCGTGAGCAATGTTTTGAATGACTCACAGAAATGGACTGAACTCTAACAGTGTTTTTGCGACTAAAGTTTAAATCTCAGATGCTACTAAATCTTGAAGCACTTTCCTTACGCATGACAAGAAGGGGTTGTCAATACGCTTTCATGAGAGTGGTCTCTTACACTATTGCAAAAGCTAATCTGATGTAGTCTATTATTTACAGACTACTCACAAATTATTGCAGTGATCCCTAGAATATTAAACAAAAAGAATAGACTTCTGAATGTGCATTTTATTAAGCAATGGCAATACAATTTTCACATAAAACTCAATATAAACTTGTAATGCCAAAACTTACATTTCAATCTTTGCTTTCAAGTTACGTCTTCAAGAAGGAATGTGAGTGTCAGAGATCTACAAAAATAGAAACTAAGCTACTGGCAAAATGTATTGTTAGCGGTCACAGTCGGTTGGGGCTAACATCCCGATTAAGATGGAAGTTTTATAGCTTGTAATGCTCTTTTAGGACATGCTTTCAGCATCTGAACCATCAACACATTCATCTTTGATGGAGCGATGGATGCCATATTCCCTGTTTACACTTTTAATGAGACCAATTAACAACTCAAGAAACAAACATGCATGCAAATGAAGAGGACGTGAGGCATGGAGGCAGAGGAAGAGGAAGAAATCACGTACTGTACACACCCATTCTCTTTCGGCTGTTAATTGGGTCTCTCAGAGTTAATTGAGTCGAAGGAGTGAGACGATGCAAGCATGCAGCTCTGATCATACAACACACACACACACACACACTTACAGCAGAGGGCTTTCTGTAGCCGGCGGATCTTCATGGCAGTCCTGTATGCAGAGAAGCGCACGTTGTTGAGGTCAGCTAAAGGGAAAAAGAAGAGAAAGTATAAGAAAAAATCAACACAGAGACTGTGAACTGAACTGCTTGTGAACGGAGTCTGAAAAGGATTTTTTAATCTGTGAAAAAGATGTTAGATTCACAGATGAATTGTTTATTTGAGTCTGTTATTTTTAATGATTGGCGACATGTGAAATCCATAAATAGTGCACCATCTGTCACAATCTGGCCTTGACAACAGAATTATAAACTGCAGCATTTCATTAAATACCTCAAAAACAAGTAAAAAAAAAAAAAGGTCTGTGTTAACGAGTGTGTTTGACAAGCATGTTCTTACCCCAGTTAACAAGTCAACAAGATGTAAAGGTCATCTAACAGGTTGAGCTGGGTTCTTGTTAGAAAAAGGTCAGAATATGATTGATGCACTTTGACTTTTCTGTCAACTCTAGGTGCTTGTCTTGCGCACGCACATCATGCTTGACAGACCCAACATCATTTGTATGCTAATTTCTAAATCTTTTCTAGTGTTATTTTTATAGCTATCAGTGTTTTGTTTTACATGTAAACATATTTGATGAAAGTGTGTATTAGCATTAGTGGCACATAATTAGCATCACAATTAAAATACCTATCCTGGCCCAAAATCTGACTGACTCGAAAATTATTCAAATTACAAATCATTTTCAATAAATAAATAAATACAAACAACTGGTCTCATGTTTTATTGTTTTTGTTAACTAAAACTTTTAAAATTGCTTTCATTAACTGAAATAAAATACACATACATTTATGAACATATATTATACATTTTATATCTATATATTTATATATATATTAGACAAAAAAAAACAAATCTACAATAAAAGCTACTTAGAAAGCATTTATGTAAATTTTTAGCAACATTTGATAATACTTTATTAAAATCAAAAGTTGTATCGTTCTGTTAATATTATTTAATGGAAATGAACAGTTGTATTTTTCTTAACTTTAACAAAGATTAATAAATACTGTAACAAATGTAGTGCTCATTGTTAATGAATTAACTAATGTTAAGTAATGGGAACTTATTTTATAGCGTTACCAATAAGTTGAAGTAATAAAATATTACCAAATTATTATTTGATTAAAACTGAATTTAAAATAAATCAACGACAAATGCATCTAAACGACAAATGCATCTAAACATTTATCGTGTTAGTTAATTAGCCAATTTATTATGAACAAACATATTTATTTATAATCTTATTTATCATTTTAACTTTATAATACCTAATGCATTACCTAATGCAAACAAATTATTATTATTTTTAATTCAAAACTTGAACCAAACCCAAAACCAACGCCAATCACATTTTGTTTGTCTTCTCTGTATTACTCTGAATAGGTTGTGTGTGTGTGTGTGTGTGTGTGTGTGTCTCTGGAGGTTTCCTGCAAACACAGACACACACCTCCACCGACAGCAGGCCTCTGTGGACAGATGCTGTCCAGTATTTATTCATCTGTGGATTTTGGTGAGACATGAGCTGGTCTCAGCGTGTCTCTGTATGTGTGTTTGTGTCACTTACAGAGAGAATGATAGAGCTCGGTCATCTTGGGATGGTCCCAGCACGTCGTCTGACTCTGATGACTGCAGAAGAGAACAGAGAGGGACAATATGACTCTAGTCTCTACACCGTCTGCTCTTATTGTGTGTGTGTTTGTGCTCATTTTCCATTTGTATAAACGGAATTACAAAATGATACAAATATACCTCTGACTAAGTCTATACAATGCCAGTGAATGGTGACCAAAACCATTTTTAAATCTAATCCATTGGTTCCCAACCAGGTTCCTGGAGGCCCCCAACACTGCACATTTTGCATCTCTCCTTTGTCTGACAAACCCATTTCAGGTCTTGGAGACTGTACTAATGAGCTGATGATCTGAATCAGGTGTGTTTGATTAAGGAGAGATAGAAAACACGCAGTGTTTGGGGGGCTCCATTAACGCGGTTGGGAACCACTGATCTAATCCATACAGGGCAGGGGTGTCCAATCCTGAAGAGCCTCTTTCTGGTAAAACAACTCCAATCTGTTTCCACACACCGGCACAGAAGCTTCCAGTGCTACCGAAGACCTTGATTAGATGACTTTAATGGTTGAAATGGGTACTGCAGTCCAAATTCAAAATATTGGAGAGTAGTTTCTCTCGCTCCCTCTACCACAGCCTCGACAATCACAAGGGTTGACAGATTGTGGAAACACAATGGGACGATCACTACTGACAAAGGAAGGCAACGAGTCGTACACTGCAAGTTGATTTATCTGTGTTTTAATCACGTGTTTAATGATTCTGTTTTTTTTTTTTTTATTAGGTAGGCATTGTCTAATGGCTTCCATGGTGGAATATGTGTGTTTTCTGCTAATTGGCAACCTGGGGTCTCGAAATACTATTGGCTGAACTGGCAGTGGGCGGAGTCACACAGACCAAAACAAACGCAGACATTCCGTCATGGAACACACGCTTCGAGGCAGCGTAACTGGCTGAAGGACTGTTGTTCAGAGAAACACATACATAAACTTACCACGTTTCCTAAATATTAAATATCTGCAAACATGTTAGTTTTATGCTTTAGTACATTTAAGAAATGACATAACGTAAAGTTGAAACACACTGATTGGGGACCCCTTGCTGTAGGCTAGGAAATAACAAAATGAACATTGTACTGATGATTCAAGCTCAGCAATTCTTAGTGTTTGATGCATGAGCAGAGCTAGACGGTGCATGGAAAGGTAATCAAGCTTAAAAATGTTTGCTAAACTGACTGCAGATGTTGAGATTTATAAAATAAGTTACATTTTGGTCCGTTCTAAGCCAAAAACTGATTAGATCGCTTCAGAAGATGTGTTTTCATGAGTCTTATGGATTATTTTAATGTTGCCTTCACACACTTTTAGGAGCTTCAAAGTCGTTCACCACTCACTTTCACTGTATCTACAGAGCTAATATTATTTCTGAAATCTAAAAGTCACTGTAAGTCAAGAAAGTCACACATCTGGGACGTCATGTCATGACAATTTCCATTTTTGCATGAGCTCTTTGCATGAATTAACCACTGGGAGTCTCATTCTGTATAATGTCTGGGGCGGCTCTGATCTTGAGGCAGACAACAGCTTTGCAAGCAAGTTTAGCAGAGACAGACATGGCAGATCCTGAGGCATGCTGGGACAGGTGTTGAGTCAATCTCATCATCTCATTTATGACTCATTCACATGTTGACAGAGGTCCTCTCCGCTCTGCTGCTATCGCTGGACAACTAATTTCCACATTATTTCCAGCAACCATAAATAATACCTGCATAAAGTAGTCTGTATTACTGTCAATCTATTTATTTGTCGGTCTGCATCACACTTGCCAAACATTTCTGGGGTTTGGATTGATCTTCATGACTCTATCATTATGCCAGTAGGTGGTGAAAAGTGAATGTCATTTGTTAATGAATCCTTCATCTGTCTTGTTGTGAACAATGGTTTTGATGATCACAGATAGATAAACTTCATTCATTCAGTTCGTTCACTACTAGATATGCCGGTTCATTATTTTCGTTCAGAGAGGTCTAACTGAGTGCCTTCTGAGGTCTTGTTCAGACTTTATTCTCTTTAATGAATTGTTAAATATAAGACAATTTTTTTTGGCTAGTTAAAAATATCCCCCAGTGACTTGAGACTGCTTGTGTGCTCCAGGGTCATAAATGCTGATTTGCTACACAAGAAGCATTTCTGATTATTGTGAATGCTGATATTTGTGTGTGTGTGTGTGTGTGTGTGAAAACCATAATACTTTTTAAGGATATTTTGACTTAGAGAAAATTCAACAGAACAAAGTTTATTTGAAATAGAAATCTTCTGAAGCATCATTACTGTCACTTTTGAGGAATTTAAATTAATTTTATTTATTTATTTCAAAACTGACTGACCCCAAATTTTAGAAAGGTGGAAAAAGCACTGAAAAAAAAGAAGAAGAAATGTATGTATAATTAAATAAAGAACAAAGTAAATAACTACTTGGTTTGATTCTGCATCCTGAGCAGCAGGCAGAGGTTTACAGCAGAGGATGTGAGAGGAGTTTCACTGAGAGCACTGAGCTGCTTACAGGATTAGATGCTGCTCTCTCATCACACACACACACACACACACACACACACACACACACACACACACACACACACACACACACACACACACACACACACACACACACACCTCTCTGAAGTCCAGGGAGCGAGTCTCTGAACACACTCTGATGAATAAACACGAACTCTACCCAACTCATTATATTCACAAAACAGTGTCTTTAGAATTACAGAAATATGCTTTTTGACAAAATACTTTGTAGATAAAAAACTTTCTTTCTTTTGGTCTCTCACTGTCTCAACTGGCATTTTAGTTTTTCTTTAAGGAGGTTTGATCTCAGCTCATTCCGACCTACACACACACACACACACACACACACTTAATGATTGATTATTTGAGTCAGCGTAAGTATTTGCGTGTGGTAGAGAAAATTTGTGTGTTTCGGTGGAGAAGAGCAAGTATTGTGTTCTTGTGAGTCTCAAGAAATGTGGCTTATATAAAACAAAACAAAAGCAAAGCAAAACTCCAGATGAACACAAGACAGGTAATATTAATAATAATATTCAATAATTTATGCTATAAAAATATAATATAACTAATAAAACAAAAAAAACATACAATTGTCTCTAAAATTTTTAATATAATTTCACTGTAAAGTCATTCTATTAATTGTAATTGTAATTATTTATAATGTGAACACATCACATATAATAACTATCATCATCAATACAAACAAGTTTTATGGTATACGGCTCATTTGATTCACATATCTGCTTTACTTCTAACATAAAAGAGTTAATAGATTTACATACATGCACTATTTAAATTATTATTGTAATGTTTATATAAACCTATTAAAATAATAAACCAATCGTTTCATTCATATATTTGTTAGATAAGGTTCTATGCACTAAGCAGAATAATGTTCTACTGTTCATTAAACAAACAAACAAAAAGAGTGAGGCATGGACAAAAGAGATCTGAATTCAGATTTAAGGCCAGGAACAGTGTGAATGCAAAGAGAACTGGTTCATTTTTCACTTTTTTGATCCACTTAGAGTTGTTTTATTAAAGATCATCGAAGTGCACAAACACCTTATCTGTTTTGTCTGGAGTCTCTTTTCTTTAAAACTGTTTGACGGGTAAATCAGTCTGTCATGTCCCACAAGCTCCCGCAGATCACCCTCCACACTGACCTCTGACTTCAGACGGCTGAGGGCTCTCCCTCACAATCACCAGGGCGCCGAGAGCCAGCGACTTTTAATTAGGAAGACCAATACGCTTTGCTAATTGCCACTGCCTCAGAAGAGGAAGATCAATGAGCCGAGAGGACACACTGTACAGAGAACCAAACGGTAGTTCTGGACACAAGGCTTTCTGCAAATGTAAGAGAGATTCCCTCAGGGAATGAAACGATGAGAAAGCAAGCATCGCTGCTGTATTCATATATGCAGGGCCATATGGGGACTGTCAGAGAAGAGAAGTTCAGCTACCGGGCATTCGTCACAACACACCTGCTGCCCTGAACACACACGGCTGCTTTTCTCTGTTTCTGCTTTTACAAGCCCCTTTCATCTGCTTTTCTCCGCTACAAAACTCCAGGGTTAAGACATAATGCACTGCTGATCTGGAACAATCTGTTCGGCACAATTCAGCACCACAGTTTAGTGACTAATAACTGTAGTAAACCATGCATTTTAATAGACTCAACAGATGCCATCTTTTCTGTTTTTCTTCTGCGCTCTAGGTCACTATTATTTTTTCCATCTTAATTCACATGCCATTCATCCTCCTCCATGTTTGGCTGATTTCCAAGCCAACTCATTGTCAGGATGCTGCTGTATCTTTCTCTCTCTGGGCTCGATGGGCATTTAGCTGAAGGGACGGTGTATTCAGACAGAGCAGCTATAGTCTGCAGAGATGGTGTGAGGTCTACGGAGCTTATAACAGGACAAAACTAGTTGATTTTGTATTGTGTAAATTTAAATTATTGACAAATGTCATTAACAAAACTGAATATTATCTAAATTCGATTTTTTCTTACGTGAATATTAAACATTTGAAATTTAACAGCTGAATATTTTTACGGCAGTTTTATAGACATGTATTTTCAAAAAGCATGTTTTTGTTTTGTTTTCTGAAATCTGTTTTGAAGTTTTAAAATGTAAGTTTTCAAGATTTTTTTTTTTGTCATATTATAAGCTTATTATAAGAATTTACTGTATAAATCCTCACAGAAATAAATTATATTTAAAAAAATATTCACACAGAAAAAGTTAATTTAAAGTGTAATAATATTTCTCAATATTAACTGTTTTTATTGTATTTTTATGAAATAAATTCAGCCTCTGAGACTTTGAAAAAACATTTTTAACATCTTTACCGACTCAAACTTTTACACGGTACTGTAGTCTAAATAAAAATATATAAAAAAAAGTACAATAACAATTTGCTCCTAAAATTTAGGTCAAAATGTGTTAATACCAAACGTAATTCGCAATGGTGTCTGTATATGAGCCATACATCAGCTCAGTCCACCATTTCATCCAAACCCTGAAACAGTTCGCTAGTGTGTTTCTAAGTTCAAAAAGCAGATTTCACACCATCCGGACGCCCAGTTCTGCTCAAACAGCTCTGAAGTTAAAGCACCCTTAAAGAAACCAGTCCACATGGAAAGAGGGAGCACTTACTTGATGTAGTAGGGCACTTTATTCTGGGACACTGCTCTCTGCCAGGGCAACTGCACCGAAGCTGCGGACACATAATAAAAGATTGATCAGAGCGGAGATCAGGGGTCTGTTGGTAAATGAAGCATTAATTAAGAACATCTCTCGTATATCAGCAGACTCCCACTCTTTTAATTTCTCCAGACACTAAAGTAACATTCCTAAGGTTAACACTGGATGATATATATATCACCGAACTGCTCTCTCAGCAGAATCTACTGTACACAACCCTGCTTTTACCGTGAATGCAATGGGATTCAGGATGCTACAACTTCAAAGGCTCTAAAAAAAAGTTCAAAAGTTCTGAGTGACGGTCTTAAGAAAAGAGCTTTCCACATGTCTTGTGTCAGCATTACTCAAAACACCAAACTATATGGATCGCAGCATCAAACTGTAGAGTTACTTACAGCACAGGCATGAATAGGAAAGAAGGCAGATAACACAAGGTTTAACAAATTATAATAATCTTAACCCTCTTTACTGCCAACATTTCGGCAAGAAGGTGTAGGGTGAGAGAGAATATAGTTTTATCTACTGTTATTGTTACACCTGATTTAATATAATGTAATTGGGACATTTCATTGCTTAAAGAAACATTAAAACTGATCAAATAAAACGTGTGTGTGTGTGTGTGTTAATGGCTGCTCTTGACAGCCAACTGAAACAGAAAATAGTGGACAATTAACCACTGAATTATTAAACACAAAAGCTTTGCCATTGTTAAAGTGTGTGTGTGTGTGTGCTGATGTGTGATTTTCAACCGTATCTGACACTGGCTGCTTAATTTTTCATGGCTGAGAGTTACTGTTTGTGTGTGAGTGTAAACTTGTGCCAATTAAAATCAAATTAATTTTAATTATTTTCGTCCCCTCAATGAGAATGAGTTGGCAAATCTCTGTGAAAACAGCACTGATACTATCAACACTCTACAAAAGCAATTACATCCATGAATATTATATGAACATTAAATATTTAAAGCAGAGACTGAAACAAGTTGCTATTCCCCCCAAATTAAGAGAAGAACGACATTCAAGTAAGAAATGCAAGGGATTTTTCACTGGTTTTCAAGATGAAAATTTAAACAAGTCGAAGATTGAAGCATTAATTATTTCAAATTGTGCAGGATAGGCTATAATACCCTTAGTTATGGGCTTGAGAAAATTCTAACCATATATGTTGTATAAGCAGCTGAAAACAGCTAAATGTGTCACCAGAGGGTGTTGTGTTTCAGATGCTGTCATGTTGGTGTTCCCATCCGGATCTTAACTAGTTTAACCGGGGAGACTTCATTGGTCAACCGATTTCACTAGCTGCTCATGTACTGCGTTGGTCCACCAACCACACCAGCTACAAACTAACTAACCAACCATTGAGATTTCATGCTGGTCTTATTGTAAAGTTTGCCTTGGCAAGTGCTACAAACTTTTCAAAGCGCACTGAAGCCCAGTGAAATAAAGCTGACATGCTAGTGTGAATTTATTCATGTGTTTTAACTCACTGGATAAGAAATGTTGAGAGGAGGGTCCAAAATCCCTGTGTGCTTCCTGTAAGAGCTTCAACCTGTCCTCTACAGCCGCCTGGAGACAGACAGAGACGGCGAGAGAGAAAGTTAGTTTAAAGTTTTCAAACAAGCTGGAAAAAAAAAATCATCCACACAGTCACAGCAGGGCACAGATCTCAGCGTATGAAACACAGTAATGAACAGACACACTCAAGATTTAGTCTTTCCACACCATCAGTGAGTCTGCTAAACAGATCCTGAGGAAAACAGATACAGTCTCATCAAAACTCACACGTAAACACACACACAACACTTCTGAGAACAACAGACTGAACTAATGACACTAGGGAAGAGACTGGAGTTATTATTTAGAATTTGTTCGAATCATTCATTAGAAAAGAACAGCAACAGGAAAAAGATAAGCAATATGGATAAAGGGAAACGCTAAATAATAGGCAAAGGACCTGCAGTAGTTTCCAGCGCATGTTGAGGTTGTCTAACTGACGGTTGGTGGTGGAGGACAGCTGGACGTCCAGTGGGGTCAGCTGACCTGCCAGATCATTCACACCTCGGACATCCTGTTTCAGAGGTGCGACCTCATCTCGAAACGCCTGAAACACACACAGAAATAAATCACATTACCATCATTAACTCTGCACATCGCCTAAACACAAATTTGAATAAATCATCAGCCGGAGCGTTTGGCAATGACTCATAGCATGTGTGAGAGGTGTAACAGCGTCATCGTGGGATAAAACTATAAAAATAGCTTCAGGCAGGAAAATTATAAACTAGAATAATCCTTAAAGGAAAAGTTCACACAAAAATGGAAATTCTGTCACTATTTACCCTCCCTTGTGTTCTTCAAAACCCAAAGGATTGTTTCTTGCATGCAAGACCATACGATCGAGATGTTAAACTAAATATTCACACAGTTCTTGCTCATGAAAGTAAAATTGACCAGGGCCTGTCATACTGCATTATGAACCTTTTTGTCATTTTTAAAGCTTCACCACCCCATTTCCAAGTAGTGAAACGCATCATGATGAATATCTTTTATGCTAGACAGAAGAAAGTAAGTTATAAAGGTTTGAAATTAAATCATGAGTGAATGATGCCAGAATTATCATTTTTAGATTTAATAATCCATGCAGAATTGACTGAACTTTCATACTGGCGAGAACAGTAACGTACCGTTGTTTTACTGATGTGATCCTGTAGGGAATCTATGAGAAGGTCTCCCACCGGTTGCCACCCTGCTTTGAGCTCCTCGGCCTGGGCTAGACGCAGGTCCAGTTGGTCCATGGAGCTCTGAAGGTCCTGGAGTTTATCTAGTGCTATGTCCACCTGCTCTTGCCAGGTTCCCGCGTGTCCCATCAGCCTCTCCCAGCGCTCGCCCACCTCTGCAGTCTGCTTTCGGATCGCCTTAGCCACCCGCTGGGCCTTCTCCTCCGGGGTCAGCTCTACGGAAAACAGCCGACGCAAACTCAATTTAAATTACATATTCACTTCAGTTGACCTCAATTAAGTTCATTGTAATAAAAAAGCTAATTTCCGCCGGCAACAAAAGACTCCACTTCTGGAATGGTTTCTATTTCTGTAATGTTGTGTCTGGGAACAAAAACATACGAGCTAAGGGTTTAATCACACCTGGCTTATTTCATAACCTGCCAAGTTTTCTCCTTTAGTTTGGTTAAATCCATTACACACACACACACAACAACAACAACAAAAACCCCACTAATTTGGTTTGGATGCACACCGAAACAAATCAGTCCAAAATGGTCTAAACAATGAGGTCTCAGCCTGATTGGAAACAAACTCTGGAATGGTTCACTAGTGGTGAGACAGCAAATCAATCTGACCCAAAAGACCTAAAAAAGCACAGATGAAAACCAAAAGATCTCAAAATGTTGTGCAACTGCTATATATTTCAATCATGACAACTCTCTGAAGATTTTAGCATGGTGATGGATGTGACAATGTTTATGTATTTGATCTTAATCTGCTGCTGTTGGTTATTGCTGTAGTTGTAGATTATTGCTGCTGCAAGCCAGTACAGGAACCTGTTACTGCCAATGCATTTGGGGATATGGAGCGGTGAGTGTTTAAGACATACTGCTCCTGCACAAATAGCATATTAAATAACCCCCTAACAAAGCTGGAAGAAGAAAACAAAACAATGAAATATGTATGCTGCTGCTATACAATAATATGAAAAATCATCCCTACAGGCAGAAGAAATATAAAAGATAACCCCCACAGAACAAGCAGATCTATTGCCAAGACATATGTACTGCTGCTGCTCCGGAGAGCCATGAGACCGTGTGTTTGCTATCTACTATGTGAGCCTGGGCCGACTCTCCCGAATGACTTAACGCTAGTGAACTATTGCTGTGTGTAACTGATTGGTTGACTAGATAGCTTAAACTAGGGACCCGAGTTAAATGTGTTTCTGAGCTAATGAAGCCCAGATCAATTAACTAGTGGCTTAACAATGTGAACCTGGGTGCTGTACCCTAGGGTTTATTTAACTAATGAACTAAATAAGTATGTGTGTCTGAGCCAATAGCTCACACTTACCTACTGTAGGTAGAAACGTGAACTGTGTGTGTCATTAACAAACAGTAATCACACTTCAGGCTGATAGATGAATTAACCCCCAGCAACCACCTGACTCAGGCTCTGGCGGATTTCAAGAGTCTGAAATTTGTTCTATTTTTTATATATTTGTTTTTTTCCATTAAGGTATATCAGTGTTACTGTAATGTAAATACTTACTTTTAACTTCTTAATAAGCGAACAAAATTTTTGGCGAAAGAATAAATCACTGTTCACCCTGTAGTTGTGGTGTCATATTCCCAGGTCTAATTCTGCGCTCAAAAGCAGCTGCTCACTTATTTTGATAATTAAAAAAAAATTATATTGCATATTAAGAGCAATCATTTTTGCTTTGTATAAACACATCATTAACAAATGCATGTTCAATCCAAGATGGTCTTGAGCAAGACTCTACAATGACTTTATATAGATGCAGTTGTCTTAAATATGAACACAGAAATGCTGTGCATGCTGCTGCTGAGAAAATCTGGATGACTGAATGCCTATACGAGCTGCTGCTGCTGAACTGAAGAGACTGAACTGCTGAGGGCTCCATTAATTAGGCATACAAGTAGCTAGGAGAAAGCTATTTTACTCTAACATGGTGTCTAATAATAATAATAATCCACAATAACTTCATAGTGCATCACAGCATGACTGACGCGTGGTGAGGATAAAATATTGGATATTAGCTTAGGCTACTCCTATTGAAAATTTTAAAAATGTCTTTTAAAACAAGGCCGAACTATAGACTTATAGCCTAAATAAAAGTTACAAAAGTGAAAAGTTCTACCGGTATACAGTATATCACCCACCCCTGTTTTACACCACTGATTTTCAAGCATAATTGTGTGTGACTTTAACAGTTTACCTCATATCTTACAAATAAATTTAAGGAAACCAGAACATTTAAACTGTGAACAAGTATTCGATGACAAAGATTGTATCAGTCACATTTGATAATGTTAAATAGGTTTAATTTTGATTAAATCTGATGTGTACTCATCCAGTTTGTGCGAGTGCGAGACAGCAGTGCATTGCAAATAGAGTCTGTCTACACACGTCTGATTGGCTGTACAGCCAGACATACTACTTGTTGATTGGATCCCATCATATCAGAAAAGACAGTATAATATTACGGCAAACTCTCTGGAACATCCTTTGCATTTGGGATACGCCTACTGTACTATCCCTAAAATTCTGTGTGAAGCTTACTAGGTTTTAGGGTCACACTTTATTTTAAGGGTCAATGCTTGCTATAAACAAACCATTAACTACGACATTCGCCTCAAAAACTACTCATTTGCTGCTTATAAATAGTTAGTGCAGTAGTTGTTAAGTTTAGGTATTGGTTAGGATTAGGGACGGAGAATATGCTCATGCAGAATATATGCTTTATGAGCACTAGTAAACAGCCGTTATGTTAATAATAGGCATGCTAATAACCAACTAGGTAATAGTGAGATCTGCTCACTATGCTAAAGTGTTAGCGGTTAAGAACAGACTAATATAAACAGCCTGTTTTTGTGCATCTCACATTTATCAATATGACCACAACTTGACGTTTCACATTGCGAATGAGCAGAATGTGCAGAAGATATGCTCAGTGCACGGTCACTTAAGAAAGTGTTTACTAATGAAACATTTAACTAATGAGCTAAATAGAGAGAGGTTTACAGACGACAGGAGGCAGATGTTCGGGTGATTTAGAAAGAGCCCAGGGCATGTCTACAGGCAGGGCTACAGCATTAACATCTGCTCTTTCATTCGGCTTCCAGGCTTTTTGAGGACGTGAGAAGACACTTTAGGTAATGTCATCATCACTAACGGCAGGCCTGATTTCTCCATTCGGCAAAGGCTCACTTCTATCTTTCATCTTTATATTTCTGCTTCAGCCGAATGAGAATCAATTTACAATTCAAATGCATTCAAGCATTTCTGGAAAGGTTTGAAATTCAATTAAGATCCAGGGGTTGAATGGAAATGAAAGTGACGGTGTGGCAGCGGCTTGTTTATGCTCATTAGATGACGAGCGCTGGAACAGATTGCTTTACATTTTAAAACATACAGTTCAATTTGGAAAACACGCATTTGCGTGAACGTTAGTGGTGTATGATTTTATCTGGGTAAGCCGCTCCCGCTGTGCGTTTTCACCGAGCGGCAGAGCACGTGAGCTGGTTATCGGTTCAGATAGCTCAGCTCTGTGCGTTGATCGCAGGGATAAGAGAAAATGGAAGTGCAGAGATCGCTCAAGGACTGGTGGAGGCATGTGAGATTGCTCTAGGTGCTCGGAGTGAGACTTGTGAAGAGAGAACAGAAAACACTGCCCTTCTGAACACAGCTGAGAGCAGGAGGAGTAAATGTGAAAGTGAAATTTGTGGTAAAAAAATATTAAATAACATAATTGTGACTTTTCATAGTTATAAGTTACATGGTCAGAACACTTAAAGTCGCAATTCTGACATTTCTCACAATCGTGAGTTTTATAAAGCCTCAGTACGAGCAGAATAAGAGTTCTGCTTGCCTTAGCAAACACTTTATGCTCTAGATGACTTTGGCGTTTTCTGAAAGACGGAGAACATTGAGCTTCAGGACGCTGAAAAGTGGAAATAGCCTGCAGTCTCTGATCTGCCAATTAACCCGGTTTCACTGGGCATTCACACACACACACACACACACACACACACACTCCTAAACGCCTGCTGAAATGCACGCGCATGCGTACACACATCCACACACAGCTCTCTTTCTATCTGATAAGTGGTATCTGACGTTTGTCCTAAATTAGCTTTTCAAGCGGGTCCCAGCGGAAGTGTCCAGAGAGCGGTGGAACTTTCCAGACATCAGATACTGCAGTTAAGAGCGTGTTGACAGGAGGTGTCCGACTTATCAGAGAGTCACTTACATCAAAGAGCATCCCTTAGAGAGTGTCAAAATAAACTCTGCTGGCCTCTGGTGTGTGTGTGTGTGTGAGAGAGAGAGAGAGGGAGATATTCTCAGACTGGTCTAAGTTTCTGAAGAATTTCTTCTGCAGAGGTGCTTTTATGTGCAGAATGTTTACTTCACAAAGCACATCACTTTGGTAAAGCAAGTAATCTGAGTTATGTAATCTGATTACTTTTTTCAGGTTAACTAGTAAAGAAACATTACTTTTTTTTCAAATATGTAACTCCAGTTGGTTTGCTCTCATTTACTGACTGACAGCTCTCCTGTATTGTGTGCGCTGTGTGAACATGATGTTACTGTAGGTCTAGACCAAATGTGAACGTATTTACTAAGCTCACATGCTCACTTAAAAAAAACAATGAGATGCGAACTCAGAATATGATGCAGACTTGCAATAATTAAGTTTGTTAATAGCACAGACATCCTTTATGTATTTAATCCCACTTTATTAACCATTATTTTCCTGTCGACCTTTAATGATCAATTCAATCATACTAATAACAAAAATGACTTTAGATTAGTGCTCCCAAACGATTAATCACGGGTAATCGTATCCAAAATAAATGTTTTTGTTTAGATAATATATGAGTGTGTACTGTGTTTGTTTACAATGTAAATATAAATATACACTCACATTCAGTATATATTTAAAAAATATTTACATGTACAAACATTTTATATATATATATATATATATATATATATATATATATATATATATATATATATATATATATATATATATATATATAAAATGTTTGTACATGTAGGCCGGGACTTTAACGCGTTAATTGATATTAATTAATTACACAAAAAATAATGCGTTAACTAAGATTAATTAATTACAGAAAAAAAATTCCCGCGTTTTTAATAACTTATTTTTGCACTGCGGAACGTTTCTCACTGGATGAGTTTCGGCGGGACCGATTATACTGGAGCACCAACTAGCGTTCGCACATCACCGTAGCACATGATCGAACCTCGAGTATCACCTCAACGCAAAACATATAGCAGCTAGCGTGGACTTTACACTTTATGTTGAACTATGTATTATTTTGTTGGTGCAACAGTTTATGTTGAACTCTTTATTGTTTTGGCCAAGGTTATTGAGAGTTGGACTTAGTATGTTATGGCCTCTGAAGCATCAGAGAGATGTTTTCTAATAGTCAGTGTTTCCAATGTTCTGAATGTAATTGACAGTATTGTGTTTTACTTAAAAACACTTTACAGAAGGTTCCAGCACCTATAAGATTCCTGAATTTCTGAAATGTACTATTTCTAAATTGTTTCTAAATATGCTATTACTACACTTCATGGCAAAAATTGCACTGGTCTGCTAGACTTGGTTGAACAAAAATAAACAATATTTTGTTGCTTAAGCTTATGTATTCAGTCATTATTCAATGGTATACTATAAATCCATATGAAAAAAATTACTTCTCACTGTTCTCAGGTCAAATATTTATATTCGATTAAAATGCAATTAATTTCGATTAATTAATTACAAAGCCTCTAATTAATTAGATAATTTTTTTTAATCGAGTCCCGGCCCTAATATATATATATATATATATATATATATATATATATATATATATATATATATATATATATATATATATATATATATATAATATATAAACATACCATTTTTCTTTAATATATACATGCATGTTTTTGTATTTATATATACATAATAAATATACACAGTACACACACTATGTAAACAAAAACGTTTATTTTGGATGTGATTAATCACGATTACTTGTTTAACAGCACTACTTTAGATAAACATAAGATTTGATTTTTGTTTATTTTTTCATTTCTAAAGAGTGTTCTTCATGCAATCCAGAATGGCAGCACTTTTATATTTACATTTTCTTCAGCCTGACGCTTATTCATTTTACTTTTGGTGTGAAAAGGTGTTTGGTGTTATTTTTTTTATTATTTTTTTTGCCAAAAATTTAATTTTCTTTCAAAAAACAATTTACAGATTTCAAAAGTAAAGACAAAGTAAAATAAAGTATTACTTTAGAAAAAAATAAGTTAAATAATTAATTGCTTTTTAGGGAGTAACGCAATGTTGTGGTGCTTTTCTTTAAAAAGTAACTTTTTCAAACACTGTTGTCAAGACTACTTTTATTTCCATTAAATGCATGGGAGGGTAGCAGGATGAAGAAATGAGGGTCTCTCACCGGTTTTGGGTTGCAGGTTTTTGCGTGGCTCTTCGGGTCCTTCGATTGGCTGGTCGGCCAGAAACATATGTGCCTGATCCAAAGTGCTGAGAACTAAATTCTCACGCGCCTTAAGCTCCGCCCTCAGAGCCTGAAAACACATCCATCAACATCACATCACAACCTGTCAATCACTCAAAAACAGAGCTTCATTATAGAAATCAGTAGAAACCAAAGAAATGAGTGGGAAAACAACGGTCATTAAGAAAACAGTCGACCAATTAATAGAGAGAAATAAAAAGATAGATCGATGGATGAATGAATGGACTATGAATGGAAAGATTAAGATTTGCCCGACTACTTTAGTTTGAATTTCATTCTGTTAATCAGGCTTTTTTTCTCCATTAGGTCTATCACAGTCTGTCATTATCTGATGGTATATCTTTGCTTATGTAAGCCAGCTCTCCATCTGAGAGTGAGTACGTTTGTGTGTGAGCAGGAGATCATTGAGAACAAAGGGAAAAACAAAGTGATCGAGAAAAGGTGAGAACAAGGGCAGTGAAAGATTGATAGGATGCACATATAAAAAGGACACTAAAGGGAAACTGCAAACACGATCTCCGAGGTCAAACGATGCATTTCTGCAGGGTCACACACAAATTAGCCAAACTAATAGCCGTCCTCAAACTCCAACAAAACTAATTCTTGCCTTCCGGCAGTGCAGGACTTCTGTAGCGCTACACACACAATTAAATGAACAGCCAAATCTCTGCGGAGAGGAAAACTGGATTACCATTCCTCTGATAGTTGGCCCCTCAGGCTCGACTGGAGGGCAGGGTCACGGCACCATCCCACACTTCTGAAACGGTCGTTAAACTGAGCCGGAGGAAGTGATAAGCCTTTTAATTACATCCTGCTACAGTAAACGTGGTGAGCACCAGCCGCACATTAGAGGCCCATGAAGAGGAGCGCTCCATTAAACAGCATTATGGAGATTTTAAGGACCGATATTAAAAAATCATAAAGATTAGAGTAAGACGAAGAAAGAGACACATATGAGGTCAAATCAGAGCATCACAAATGAGCAGAGATACAGAATTAAAACGGTAAATATACTACATACACATATCTGCACTCACTATTAATATGTCGAGCTGTGACTTTCCTCAAAAACTGTAAACAGCTGCACTTTGAATCACCTCTGAAAGGGTTAGTTCACCTAAAAATTTGAATTCTGAGCAAATCTGTACAAGCTTCTTTCTTCTGCTGAACAAGAAAAAGACGTTTTGTGTAACCAAACAATTGTTCATCCCCACTGACTTTTTTAGATTTTCATTTTTGAGCAAACAAGACCATTAATAACATGTTATTTTCATCTCGAGTAGTTTTTTGTTTGTTTTGTTTTTGCATTTCTCCATGTTTCTCACTTTTCTTTCAACCTCCCCAATGATAGGTAATTGAAATGGTTTAACAGTAGGCTATAACCTTAAACACTTTAATTATACAGTTTAGTTAAATGGATCATTCCCCCAAAACTGATATCGTTATTTACTTGCCCTCATGCCATTCCCATAAGACATTCATTCATCTTCGAAAAACAAATGGTTTTCCTCCATTGAAAGTTCATTACAACAAAACCCTTACGCTTCAAAACAACCATCGATAAAAGTAATCCATAAAAGTGATCTATATGAATGAGAGAGATTCACATAAAGATTAATGAAATAAACACTGAACAAAGTGCACCTATTGAGCACCTCAAATATGGCAAACAGAAGGTCAATCGTACTTGAGATGTAACCAGTGAAGCCTGTTCTTGAACATTAAGGTTGTTTGAGCTTCCATTTACCATACTTGATGAGCTCACTGATCAATGTTTATTTGTGAATATAAGCCTTAATTGAATCAAATCTAAAATGTGTAGTGAACTTTTACCCTTGGGCCATTTCTGTGAGTTTAAGCACTTTGAACTCGTTCAAAAATAAGAAACAAGAAAACTCTTCCAATCAAAAATAAGAAAACCCACCATCATTCATTCCAAATCCCAAACATTAAAAAAGATAATCAAATACAGATTATGTGGTTGTAATTTGTCTGCCTTTTCAAACAACTTCCCATTGTCCAATGAGCCCATAATGTGATCATGCCTAGAGCTGGGCGATATATCGAATATAAGCGATAGTATCGGAATAATTTTGACGACGATGTAAAATTTTAATATATCGGGAATATCGAATATTTCTAATTCAAGCATACTTTCCCAAAAGAACGCGCCGAGTGTCCAAAACAGGAACCTGTAACTGCTCTACGCCCCTCTACTACGAGAGCTTAATGATAGTGGTTGCCAGATAACAAGAGTTTAAATCTCCGAATCAGAGCTCCACTGTTACAAGGATACATTTTCTGCCCGGTGTTTGCTTATTTTAAGCAATCTGGCAACCATGCGCACGTGCTCCCTCCTCATTGCGGAAGAGCCGCCGACGATAATCTGAAAACACTAACAAGCAGGAATTGAGCGATCTAATGAAAGCGTCATTCAGCCAGTCTGTGTTCTGTCATGAGATCTCAACTGTATTGTTTGCATTTGTGATCGCAAAATAAATGCACTTACTCGACCGCTGATGTTTGAATAGAGAAACATAGACTATGGCCAATTGGAATTACTATTGGGGAATTTCACAGATATGTTTACCAGTTTCCATAATATAGACAGAGAGAATGCAAAAGTCTTTGGTATTCGTTTATATATATTTATATATAAGAAATAGCTATGTGCTTCAGCAACTAGCTCCCCATCTAAGAGGGTTTTTAATGTCAGTAGGAACATAGTTTCATGCCACTGAGCTTCTCTTAAAACCGCAGACAGTTGACAGACTTGTGTTCTTAGCTTAAAAAATTGTTAAAAAAATTAAAATAAAATACGTATCCCAGTTGCATAGTATAAATTGTAAATTGCATCCACTAAAAAGTTGACAGAATGCACTTTCTGTACTTAATTTGCACTGCTTCAGTTACATATAGACCGACATGTATTCATTTAATAAAAAGCAGTAAGTGATCTCTTGGTCTAGATTTTTTTAACTGCTTAAATAAGCTGTTTAATCTAAATAGTTTTTTTGTTTTTTTTTATGGGCAAAAGAAAATCATGTTTTTTTTCATTATTTAAATGCAAATGCAAATATATCGAGATATATATCAAATATCGTAAAAATTGTGACAATATCGAGATATCATTTTTTATATATATATATATATATATATATCGGCCAGCCCTAATCATGCCTTAATCCTGGCTCTTCCAATAACAAAACAAAAGTCCTCTTCTGGTTAAACGTTCTTATTTCTAATTAAACATAATACTTCAAATAAACAAATAGCAAAATATGCAAATATATGCCAGACTGTTCTATTAAAGTCATTGTTTGCCTTCAGTAGACTTCTATTAAACATCTAAATTCATCAGGATAATTTTTTTAAATGTCTTTTTTTTTTAAGTTTGAAGGGCTGCGTGGACTTACTTTGGAAGAACAGAAAGCTCATTTTACGTTCCACTAAAAATACCTTCAGTTGTGTTTAGTTGATATGGGTCTGGAACAACACGAAGTGAACAAATCATGAGAATTACATTTTTTGAGCAAACGCTCTCTTTAAGATGCAGCTGAAACATGCTTTAGTAAACAACCTTCAACATCGAAAAAAATCGATGTCTTCCATCCCTTTCTTTCACAAAGATGATGACTGTTTCCACGTTTAAAGCCAAAAAGCGGCAAACTATCATCAGTGCTCTTCCCGAGCTCTTAAAACACTTCTGACACACACAAACAGCCAAACACAAAAGCTCGTACATTCACATAATGAATAACCTCAGTGCCTGGAGCGAAAGACCACTCAAAACCATCAAATGGCAAACACATCCTGAACACCTTTTAAAGACTCCCAAACAAGCGCTCTAATGGCTCAGCTCCAGCCAAGACATCCTCGAGGCTTGTTTTTGGGGAGGATGCCCTTGACAGACTGAAGCTCAGGTTTAAGATGCTGGAGTGGTGCCAAAGTGCCACTTATCGCCATAGCAACACACAGCAACAATAATTATCTTTGCTGCTGCTTTCTTCAGAATGACATCACCCTCACTTTTTAATTGAGCTAAATGGACATCGTGTTTAGAAGTCAGACTGTACCCGGTTCAGTACAGTTGTCACTTGCTTTAAGGAAAACAAGCAGAAAATGTATCTTTACAGTAAAGCACATACATGTAACATGACTGTCTGAGGAGCAGATGTCTGGATGCTTTTGTTTAAGCATTTATACTGGATTAATTGTAGAAAAATGAGTCATTAAAAAATAGAAATACCTGACAATTGGCCCTTAAATGTGTTACCAACATGCAAATGGTACGAATTACTCTAGTTATTCTAGATAAATTCATTTTCAGAGAAAACCATTCTCTGTGGCAAATAGCTTAAACTGCATTCAACCTGGAACATAATGGATAAAGAAGACTATCCTGTATGACCACGGACTAAATGATTTCTAATTCTTTTAAAAACTGCTCCAGCTCATGTCCTTAAGTTCCCGACAGCACGGGCTCATGAAGTATATATTCACACTTTCTGCTCAGACTCTTGTCTTGTTTCTGTCCTGAAACACACGGCTCTCTTAAGACTGCTTCTAGAAGGCAAGCCACATTTCAGTCTGCTCGGTCAATAGATGCTTTTATCAGCTAGAACACAATCTGCTTTGAATGCTTTCAATTAGGAGAAGCAGAGAGAGAGGGCAAAAGGCTTTCGCACAAATCAAATCTGGAAAGTCGTAGGCCTCTGCAATGACTCAGTATCTGCTCAGGTCCTAAAATATCAGACAACTAGCATCCGATGAATTTAAAATGCGTGTAAATTGAAATCAATAGCTGAGAGGCAAACTTCAGCTTATGTCTTGATGGAGACTAAGAGAGACACAACTCCTGTCAGGTGACGAGACTGTCAGCGCTCAAGTATCTCTCTATTTCAACACAAAAGGATCTTCAGAGCCATTCTTATTAGTAATAGTGAGGTCATTCTTTCCTGTCTCAGGTTAGAGGAAGGTTTAAGGCTTTAATCTGTCTCTTATTTAACACTCGGAGGATCCAAGACCCAAACGATCAGAATAAATCACACAGACGTCGCCATTATTGAACAGAGCTCAGCCGGCAAAGTAACCGCAATCACTGCAAAAACGCTTTCCAACTTTTTTTAAGGTCATTACTTTTTTTTTTCTGTGTGCCTGGACTAAAAACCTTACAGTGATGTGACTAATGCAGCATGATAGTGCTTATATAAGAGCTCCATGAGAAATTAGGAACCATGCGCTTATAAATTTCAGTCTGTTCTTCACATTAAACTATTATATTGCTTCAGAGGACTTATGGACTACTTTATGATACTTTTATAGTGCTGTTCTGTCCTTTCTGGTCACTGAATGGAAAACAGCGGTACAGACATCTGACTAAATTTCTTTTATGTTCCACTGAAAGTTTTTAATGATATTTGGGCAAATGAGGACAACTGAAATTTGTGTTTGATTTATCCTATTAAAGTTTGATAAAAAGAGTGTCTGGTATCACATGAATCATTTGTCCTTGTAACGGTCACAAGCTTTACACATTTCAGCTTTTATCAGTAAAACTGAGAATAACACACACTCTCCCGCTCGCAGGACTTTCCAAAAAAACGGTGATTGATAGTTTTAATTATAGCAGCAATAAAGGAGGCTCTTCTATTGGATAATTAGATGTGTGATTAATAAACACTATTACTGAGACATAAGGCCGAGAGAAATTTAGAGCCACTGTCCTCAAGTACTCTTTATGGCCAATAATCAAACGAATGCTGTGGAGAAATCACATGGTTATGCTAATAGACACCCGCCACACAAAATCCCTCCAAAATCTTCTGACTGGTAGTGTAGAATGTATATATTTTAGTTGAAATATAAATAAACATACAAATAAACAAACAAACATAACCTAAAATACTCAAATAAACTTAAATAAATTACAATTAAATAAGAGCTGATAAATGAAAATGAAAGTCTTCAAGAATGTTTCCTTTTCTATTAAGCTCCTTATAGTTTCATGCCTTTGATGTCAAATTAAACTGTAAAAGTGTCAACCCTGTTACTGTTTAAAGGCATAATTACATCCCAGCCTATCATGCTTATTGATATGTTAAATAAGATATTTTAATTTAGCTGGAGATGGCACAATGCAGTTACCACTTAAATATTAAAAGTCAAACAAAAATGTACTTTACAAATCACCTTCTCAAAATGGACTCATTTCATTTAAAGGGCTCATTACACTCAATTAATCTTGGAATAAAGGTCATCCTGTGTCTCTTTAACTGGCTCAGTGTCTTTATCAGTGAAAGTTTTCAGACAGACAATGCGTTCGGCTCTTCTATGTCTCTCAGACCTCACACAAATTATTCATTTCCACTTCCATCTCGTGTTCTGGGGCGCTTTATCCTGGTCGCCCGGGTGGCACGGCACACTAATCAGCCGTGACGTGTTCAAAAGTCCTGCCGTTTTGTACCCACGCGGCTAAAGCTCTTACCAGGGCAGCCGGCTCAAAGACAATCTATTATAAGAGCCCAAAAAATAGATGAGGTGGAGAGAGACAGAGGGAGAGAAAGTCAAAATGGGGGGCAATCTTTCTCTTCGCTCCAGAGAATCATTAGTCAAACTGTCTGAGAAAGAGAGAGCGAGCATAACCAAACTGCCACAGCCTCGTTACGGTTTCAACCTTCCTGCCACCTTCCCATAATTCCCTGCGGTGTTTTGTCTGGTATCCCTGCATCATACAGCAGAAACACATAAAACACATACAAAATGCTCTTCTGGATCTGTGTATGTAAACTTTTAAAGACTTATATGTGACCCCGGGTCAGTCAAACACTGATTAAAATGTGTTCGGGTAAAGGTAAGAAACGTGTAAACGCTCTGATTGTGCAGCTCAGGACTGCTATTATCTTGATTACTGTCATTATCACACAGGTGGTTAATGACACATTTGGTCATTTGTAAGGTGAGTGACACACTGTACACATACACTATATGACACATGATTACAATATAAAGACCCAATATAATCATTTAGCTGAGGAGCATAAACACCTCCTGCCCAAATAACTCAGCTCTCCGTGCCCACCTCCGTCTGTCAGTGGATCAACAGCTTCCTGACAGACAGGCAGCAGCTAGTGAGGCTGGGAAAATACACATCCAGCACCCGTACAATCAGCACCGGAGCTCCCCAGGGCTGTGTCCTCTCCCCACTGCTTTTCTCCCTGTACACTAATGATTGCACGTCCTAGGACCCTTCTGTCAAGCTCCTGAAATTTGCAGACGACACCACACTCATCGGCCTCATTCAGGACGGTGACAAGTCTGCTTACAGACAGGAGGTTAAAGAGCTGGCTGTCTGGTCCACTCTCAACAACCTGGAGCTTAACACCCTCAAAACAGTGGAGATGATCATGTAAGAAACCCCCCTGCTCTCCCCCCATTCACCATCATGAACAGCACAGTCAACCAGGTTCCTGGGAACCACTATCTCTCAGGACCTGAAGTAGGACATTCACATTGACTCCATCGTGAAAAAGGCCGATCAGAGGTTGTACTTCGCCATCTGAGGAAGTTTAACCTGCCACAGGAGCTACTGAAACAGTTCTACTCCGCCATCATTGAATCCATCATCTGCACTTCAGTAACTGTCTGGTTCAGCTCAGCTTCTAAATCTGACCTCAGAAGACTACAGAGGGTAGTCCGGACTGCTGAGCGAATCATCGGTTCAACCCTCCCATCTATTCAAGTACCGTACTTATCCAGAGTGAGCAAAAGGGCTGTCAAAATCACTCTGGACTAGGGCTGTCAAAAAAACTTTGAATTTCAAATATTCGTCGAAAATCCACATTCAAATACAAAAAAGTTGCATTAAAATTTTAGGTATCCGTCAAGGAGGTTGCTTTAAGGCCCACCCCGGGTAAACTTCACATTCCGAGTTTTGTTTCGTTTCACACACACACACACACACACACACACACACACACACACACACACACTCTTCCGCAAGCACTGCTTTGACAGCCGCACACCCCGTCAGCGTGCAGGCACTTTTTGAGACCCCGTGGACTGTTGCGTGGCTGTCCGCAAGCCCTCTTGATGACGAAATTACATAATGCGGATGGTGCGCGGATGCGAATGGTCAAATTATACTTTGGCCTTTATCAGTGGCACACGAGATGCAATGAGAATATAAGTGTCATTGCATTATAATGTTTTTGTTAACCTATACATTTGAAGCAACTAGATGCAGTGCTACTGCTATGTTCATTCAAAATATTGCGGAAAAATATAATGTGAAAAGAAAGATCTTGTTTACGTCAAAACTAAAACCAAACCATTCACACAGAACACACATTTCACTAATTTTCTAGAGAGGGACATCTTCTGTCACCGTTGCACTCGCATCTCGCACAACAGAGCAGCATGTTAAGAAAGCCATGTAAAATTAGGGTGGGTTAAATTTTTTTCAAAAACATATCTAGAGACTTTATGTTGGGTTTCTCCCCATCCCACTGCCTCTCATGTTTAAATGAAAAATGTACTCTGTGTGACTGGCCCTTTATATTAAAATATGCATGCACACATGATGGTGTTTTGTTTATAGTTCTTTAAGCTACTTAATTATAAATGGTTTATAAATATTATTTTAAAATTTATGCACTTTTTCACAGTCATATTTTCCTATGCTTTAAATAAACCTGCGTTAGTAATATTTTGCCCAATGCGCCCTCTTGTGGCCTCAGGAGAGAAGCCAAAAGCTTTTCTTCACCCTAACTGAAATTATGCATTTTAAATTCGAATATAATTTGAATTTGTATCATATTTATTTGCAGTTTTTTTTTTTTTTTTTGACAGCCCTACTCTGGAGCCCTCACATCCAGCACACTCCCTCTTTGAACCGTTGCCATCTGGTCGACGCTACAGAGCTCTGATAACCAGAACGACCAGACACAGGAACAGTTTCTTCCCTCAGGCAATCCATCTTATGAACAGCTGATAATAACTGTGGAACACAACGCTATTTACATTTATATACACATACACTTATTTATCTAACACACATACTTAGCGTACACTTAAATTTTTTGCACATAATATACCTGTACATACATAACTGCTCATTGTTATATACCTGCCATACATTGTCAATTTGTATATTGTCATTCCTTACCTACCTATTTCTATTTTTTTTGTATTTTTTATTCCTTATTGTGTTTTTTGTTCTGTCGCTGTCATTCTGTTGCACTGTGGAGCTTCTGTCACGAAAACAAACTTCTCGTATGTGTAAACATACCTGGCAATAAAGCTCATTCTGATTCTACAAGATTTCCTGAAGGAGAATCTGACAAGAGGCTGATGATAGGATGGAGAGGAGAGACAAATAAGACAAAATGAGACAGCGGATGAGACCAGAGAAGACAAAAGACAAGACAACAGTTGTTGAGGTGAGGAGAAGAGACAGGACTATAAAAAGAGGAAAGGAAACAAGATGGCCATGAGATGACATGAGACAAGACAAGAAAGAAAGAAGAGGCAAGTGAGAGACGAGACGAGAAGAGACATTATGATACAGGGTTTACAGAGACAAGATGAGACGAGAAAAACTAACGAGAGATGCAAGAAAAAAAGACTATTGTGGAGAGCATTCAAAAGAAGATGATTAAGAGAAAAAAGAAGACAGAAGACAAATGAGAACTGAACGATATAAGAGAGAGGAAAGACAAGACAGGACGAGACCAGTCAAACAGAGTAAAGAAGAGAAGACAAGATGGGAAAACAAAGAGACACAAAGTAGGACAAAAATTAGATGGGAAGAAATGAGAATGAGAAGAGAAAGGCACAATTTGAGATGAGAGAGAAGAAGAGACATTGAGAAGAGAAAGATCTAAGAGGAAAAAAAGGGTAACAAAATGAAGTGAGATGAGACGAGTGAACAGACATGTGGAAAAAAAAGAAAGAGTAATGAGACCACATTAAATGTAAGAGGAGACAAGCTAAGAAGAGACCAAAGATGAGAGAATGAAGAACATTAAGAGAAAAAGATAGGAGAAAAAGGTACAGCATGAGACGAGAAGAGAAAAAAGACAAAGTCAAGAAGAGACAGATGAGACGAGACGAGATGAGAATTAAATGTACAAATCAAATTAAATGTACAAACAACACAAAAACAGTTAATCTGTAATATATTTTTAGAACTTTTGTTATGACTGTAGGAGAGCACCACTGATATAATACTGACATCTCTAGGAAATAGTATTTTTCCTAATATTTAACCATTGACTATAGCCATTTAAAATTCATACTTTCCTTGTTTCCGTCAGCAAGTTGGAAATATACAGAAACTGAATGATGCTATCAAACTCTATTTTCTAAATTAAATATAGATTAATTCTTAAAGCTACACAATTTATTGATATCCTCTTTTTTTCTTTGATTAACAGACTTCACAGCAGCTGGGCTATTAGGTTATTTGGCTGCTATTAATGACGCAGATCTGACACACATCATATTTTCTCACAACTCTGTACCTTTTCTCATCCACTTCATGTCTTAAAGTCTCTACTAATGAACTGATGAGATGAATCTAGTGTGTTAGATGAGGGCTGCTCCAGAAAACATTTGAATGTAACTCATATAAAAGTGAGATAGGAGACAACTTGAGAAAAGAAAGATGAGAGAGGAGAGGAGACAATGGGAAACTAAAGATTTGAGAAAAAGATGAGACGGGATCTGATGAGAAGAAAGAGATTAGAAGAGCGTCTCTCACCGTGCAGTGGTTCTGCTGCTGCAGCACTGTGGGCACGTCTCCTCCGATGGGCATCTGTTTGTTCAGCTCCTCGTCCTTCACACTGATCCAGCGGCCCAGATCCTCCAGGCCTGACAGAAGCCGGCTCCAGCGCTCAGCACTGGCCTCCAGATGAGTCCTGCACACACATACACATCTCAATACTGAAGATGAGGTTCTCCCACAAACACAGGAAAACCTTCCAACAGAATGAGAACAACAGGTGAAGCTTTTTTATATACATATATGTTTGTGTGTGTACACATTTGCTATTAAAATAGATGTGGTAGAACTCTAAAATGTGTTTAGAAGCATGTACCCAAATAAAAAAAAAAGTACCCTGTGGATCATTAAAGGGGGGGTGAAATGCTATTTCATGCATACTGAGTTTTTTACACCTTTAAAGAGTTGGATTCCCATGCTAAACATGGACAAAGTTTCAAAAATTAAGTTGTACGTTTGAAGGAGTATTTCTGTTCCAAAAATACTCCTTCCGGTTTGTCACAAGTTTCGGAAAGTTTTTTTAGAGTATGACTCTGTGTGACGTTAGATGGAGCGGAATTTCCTTATATGGGTCCTGAGGCACTTCTGCCGGAAGAGCGCGCGCTCCGTATAGCAGAGCACTGAGAGCACAACAGACTTCACTGATCAGAGCGAGAGCGTCGCGAAATTTCACAAAAGGAGTGTGTTTTTGGTTGCCAGGGCAAGACAACCCTGCACAGATTACCAAAAGAGAAACAGCATTAAGGGACCAGTGGATGGAGTTTATTTTTACAGAGCATCAACGGAGTTGTGCAAGTGTTTTTGTTTGTTCCCTGCATTTCGAAGATGCTTGTTTTACAAACAAGGCCCAGTTTGACGCCGGATTTGCGTATCATTTATTTCTTAAGGATAATGCAATCCCAACGAAAAAGGGTCACGATCGTGTGTTGGAACCGCAGGCGGTGCGTAAAACTGCTTCAAATATCTCTGTGTTGTTAACTTAGCTATCGGCGCGTAAGCACATCAAGTAAACAACATGCGATGTTGTTATCAAACTGCACTTTCAACATGTAACGTTACAGCTTTAAAAAAAAAAAAAAAAAAAAAAAAAAAAAAAAGACGACAAAGTGGAACTTAGTAATTTTCCAAAACCGCTAAGCAAATATATACAGTTTCAGTACATACCACATAGAGAAGCCTTTGCTGATGCTACTCTTGTTAAATTTCAGCCTCTGGATCTGTGTCACAGCTTCCAGACTCGCTCAACACAAAATCCTAGCTCCGCCCACACGTCACGCCTCCAGCCGGTCGTGTTTTTCCGGGAAAAATCGGTACAGGCTATCTTTCTCTTATGAATATAATAAAACTAAAGACTTTTTGGAGTAAAGAAGGATGCAGTACTACTCTATAGGTACTCAAGATTAACAGGATATTGAGTGAAAACGAGCATTTCACCCCCCCTTTAAAACAAAAAATAAAAAAATATCAGGATTATATTTTATCAAAAAGTCTTCTGATAAAGAAATCCTGCACATTTCACAGTAGAGACACAGTGCTGTTGTGCATTCTTTAAAACTCACTGTTTTAGAGCATTCATGTTGAATAAGCAGTAAAGCACAGACATTTCAAAATAAAAGTCCCAGTGTATTGATAATTATACAGAAATATGCATAACTGTAATGAACAGATTATGCCAATATAGTTTATACAGTTTATAGCAGGCCTATAAATAATTGCAGAATCATGAAATACAGCTTGAAACAAAAATATTACGTGTATATTTATTAGTGTGCTTATTTTTTCAACTTAAAAACTCAAGCACTCATGGGCAAAAAGAAGTGTCAAGCCTTGGTGTGTGTGTGTGTGTGTGTGTGTGTGTATTAATGGATGCATCAGCAAGACTTGTAATTACACGTGTTCACGAATTAATCCCTAATTAGATTAGAACACAATTACACCATTTTCCTCTCTCTCACACACAGACACAGTCTCCTGTTTGTCCATTTTGGTTGGTTCTCACACACACACACACACACACACTCACACAGCTGCTCAAATTGACGGTAGAAGTGAAACACAGCTCCATCTGCCCTTACTAAGTGACATGTTTGATGGTTTTCAAGTGACCTCAACATTAAAGTGTTACTTGAGGTGTGTGTGTGTGTGTGACTGACCGTATATTGGCTGATTTGGCCTTCAGGTCGTTCCAGCGCTGGTTCATATCATCCAGTCTCTGTTGGAGGAAAACTGCTTCCTCTGAGCTCCCCAGAGCCTTCACCATCTTCATCTTATTCCCATCCACACTCCTGAAGACATCATTATGAGCCTCGATCTCCGCCTGGATGTCCTACACACACACAGAGAGAGAGAGACAGAAGAGACTGCTTTAATTGCACTGTTACCACCTTCATTATGTGGATTCGTTAAAGGAAAAGATAAACAAATCAACAAAGACAGGCAGAGACGTTTCCACACCGCTGAGAGGAAAACACACAATTAAAGCTGTCAGTCTGATACTGAACCCCACACACACACACACACACACACACACACACACAGCATACTGAACTGAAGATTAATCACACCCACGAAGACACTGAGCACATAATCTAGTCATTCACACCATCCAATAGAATTACTAGCTATGAACGAATACTTTATTTTGTTTACTTTTGTTTGCTTTAAGATAATTTATTATCTTAAGTCTAATAAGTCTATTTTTTGTCTAATTTTGGTTTATTTAGTTTCAGTAGAACTCAGAAGTCAGTTTTCATTCCTTATATAACACAGCATCACAATTTAACATTTATCAATCATAAACCTATGACAAAAACACAATTTATCAGCACTTACTGTACATGATGTTTAAAACCAAACTAACATCAAACTGTCTTTAAAATGTACTCATCACTACAGACCACTGCAGGATATCCTGTCTAATGTTACTCTGGATATTTATCAGACATCAACATCGATTGGATCAGCAGTTACTGTGACGGTTTTTTTTTCTAACAGAATAAACTGCTATATATATATATATATATATATATATATCTTTTTTTTTTTGTGAAAATAAAGCTTGCTGGAACTATTGCGACATGTAGAGGACAGTAGGAGGAGGTTTGGGTCTTTTCCAGTTAATTTGCAAAGTGAACTCTGCTACGTGACAAACTCTCTCTTTCTCTGTCACTCTTTTACACAATATCCACCAGAACAGCATTGAACACACACGACAGTGCTAACTGTAGGCTGCTGGAACACACACCACAGAGATTAGATAGTGTTATGATAGAATTGAATGTGAAAGACACAAGAACTGACTTCTTACACTCTAAGACACTTTCTTGGACTAACAGATCTTTTGGATATCGTATATCTGCATTACTACATACAGAATGTTCTCAAACAACAAAACAAAAATCTAAACAAAACAGACTGTCTGAAACAAAGCTGCCATCAAAAAAAAAAAAAAAAAAAAAAACTCTAAAACAAAAAACTAAACTTGAGAGAGAAAAAAAAAACTCAAACAAAGCAAATGTCTTTAACAAAACTTCATGGACCTCACAAACTTAGGAAAACGCAGCAAATACATCTTCATCAAAAGATGCTGTCTGGTTTGAGGTAAAGAAGACTATTTTTCCCAGATGAACAGCAACAACCGATGGCCAGAATAAACACAGTCAGTCAGCCAATCAGATCGGAGCTTGCCATTCTGGATGGTTATTGTCATTTTGACTGCTATTTGCATCAAGCGAGCAGCTGTATAATTCACATGACACATGAACACACAGATCCAGCAGACTGAAGCCTCAGCGCACTAGAAATCTCATTTCTGCTCTTCATCTCGTATAGTTCTTAATGAAATATTTAACTGTGATCAATTCAAGCACGAGCCCCACACACACACACACACACACACACTAAAACTCCCTCATCTGGCAGCCTGACCTATTAAACGAGGCAATAAAAAAGCTTTTCTCGTTAATAAAGTTAAATAATTGCTTCTAGATCATAAAGACTCCCCAGAGCTGTCGTTCAGCGTGCTCTAATTTAACCAAACTTACCCACAAACCCAAGGGAGAGACACAGGTTAAAGGAAAAAAACATGACATTTTCATGTTTGACCTTTCCTTGTTTGTTGGTGGAAGCATCCTCAATGACTAACACACACACACACACACACACACACACACACACACAGGTGGGAGATGCTCTGAAACCTCTCTTTCCTGAATGAGATATTGCACAGTTAGTGACTAACAGTACACGTCCTGCTGTAGCGTCCCCCTCCAGCGTCCGGAGCTTAAGTGTCTGGATCGAGGACAAAATTGGGACAGTTCACAGAACAGCCTTAATGGGACTTTCTTAACAGGTCAGGAAATGGTATATTGTTTCATTAAAAAATTATTTTGTGATAAACCCGTCATTGTGTCACTCAAAGCAATTTATAGCAGATGAAACTGTCCAGCGCGTTTAGTGAACTGTCCCAATCACAAACATGTTATTTTGTTTCTCATGCTTTAGTTTTGGTGGTTTAAGGAGAAGGTAGAAGATTTCATGGGTCTCCACACTGTGTTCTGGAGGGAAGAGACGAAAACTTTCAGCATCCTAGATAAACCTCCCAAGTGGAGATTCCCAAGCAAATTCTTTAGAGTAGATGTTCGATTTAAAGCTTTTGAGTATTTTACATCAGTGATGATCAAACGATCATATTTTAAAATTGAGTGTATATAAACACAATGTATGTACATCGTGTCATCCCTAATGATCTACAGATGTAGTCTCCAACCCCCTGATCCATTCCTCCACAATCAAATCTGGAAATACCTCCTCAAACTTCTGCAGCAACTCCTGCAAGCTGAAGTTCAGACCAATCATCATGATCTCCGTCTTCCTCTACCACGCTACATTCCACAATGCCACCGGCCGAGAGAAATCTGGCAACGGATCAGTCTCCTCTGGGGGTCCACACACACACATAACGCAGCTTATCATATGCAGGAACATCTGTGGAGAGCACACACACACGTCTGGCGGCGTGGAGCGGAGCCTGTGCCGAAGCTCTGCCGCTTTGTGCTGAGAGACGCATGCTCCAGAGTTGGATGAGTCTTGCCCAGTGTTTAGGATCTTCTGCAGGAGGCAGATTGAAGATAGTGTTAGGGATTCAACCAAATATCCAAATGTTGGTTCAGTGATCTGAAGATGATTTTCCCGCTTTACTTGTTCTCACTACGAGCACACATGGCTTTTTCGCTCTAGTCCAGACACACACAGAAAGCGTATTGTTCCTCCAGGTTCCTGTGACCCTCAGGCAAACGTTTGTGCTCAATTACTCGTGTCAAAGAGGCTCTGTGTGGACGGGCAGGGCAGGAGAGCAGCACGGCTGTCCGATTCGCTCTCTCTCGTGGAAAACACGCACTCAGAGTCAGAGAGCCAAGAAGAGCGCTGGAGGTCTGATCTTGAGGAGAACATCTCCACAACTAGGCATGTGGAAAGGCCAGAAGCAAGTCCGATTTTTTTCACAAGTCCAGCTTGATCTTCACATCAGCACTTGAAGAGCATCTGTTTAGATGGAGGTCTGAGATGAGGTTTTCTTTCGAGGTGTAAAGATCTCCACAAGCAGCTTGCAGAACTTTCCAGAACTTCCAAAAGTTGTCTTAAAAGTCTCTGGCTGGCCAGCTTTCCGCTTCTGTGGTCTACTCTGACTGCTGACTTTTCCCTGCTCTCTCTCTCTCTCTCTCTCTCCTGTCTTTCCCTCCAGTGGCAGCTGTTTATTATTTTATTCAGCATCCTCTGTTTCCCCTCCTCTTTCCCTCCATCCCACTCTAAACTAACACACACACCCACTTCCTGTTGGGCCCCACCATGAAAGAGAGCGAGCTCAGTGCCGAAAATGAAAAAAGAAGAACGTTGAACAAGAATGTAAAGGCGGGAAAGACAAACTTTTATGAAGTCCTGCAACAACTTCAGCATCTGTGAATATGTGAAGCTCTCACGAGCGAGAGAGAGATACTCAGTAAGCACGAGTGTGTGATCTAGAGAATCAGGTTTGCAGGGTCAAGTTTATGTACAAATATCTGACAAACTGATTTGAAAAGAGCTAATGCACATTCATTCTAAACAGTAGGCGATTAAAAGGACATGCTGAATTTGCTGACATCCAACATTTTAGCAACAGATTACACATTGTGATTTACAGCGATGCGTCTGACATTATTGCTAATATTGACCTTCGTGACAACAAACAGTCATTTTGTGTATATTGGGAATAGAGCATCCAATAATGCAACTAGTGTTGATTTCGTTAACGAGAATTACAATAAAAAAATGTTTGACTAAACAAAAACAGGACAAGGTTGACTAAATATGATACGTAACTAAAATTTACATTTGAGTAAGACTAAGACTACATTAAAAATGGCTGCTAAATAACTGTACGATTATACTGCTTTACGATTAATTAATAATAATCTTATTACTAAAATTTCAAGTTTTCACTGACTAAAACTACACTAAAATACTTCAGATTTTCCTTTACTAAAACTAAACTAAACTTTTAGCTGACTAAAACTTGACAAATTAAATAGGATAAGGTTGATTAAATATGATAACAAGATAACAACTAACAAGGAAAAATCTAAAACTGAAAAAAGATGACAAAATTAACACTAACTGCAATATTGCAGAAACTCACTATTGCAAGAAAACGCACGTCAATTAATGTGCTGATATTTATTACAGTGACATACAGTAGGTGGACAACCAAAGTGCCTACTACCCCTGTTAAATAAAAAATTACTTTATAATACAACATTATAACATCCTTAAAATCAAATCAAATTTATTTTTGGAAAGTTCATTTCAAAAATGTGAGATAGTCGTACAGACAGTACATGTTCATGAGACTTTATTCGCGTCGCAAATGCACACACAATTATTGGAGTTGCAACTTTTCACAACAATATGCATCAAAATACTGCAGATGTTGCAACATATTACAGCAACAAATTGCAGATATTGCAGCTTACAGCAGCAACATGTTTTGCAACACTGTAAACATTGTGATTTTTTGCAGCAATATACAGCCACTTACTGCAGATGTTGCAATGTATTACAGCAACACATTGCGCCTTATTGTAGCAGCACATTGTGATAGACATAGCAACTTATTGCAGTGATATGCAGCAACATAATGCATATATTGCAGGTATTATGCCTTACTGTAGCAAAATATATTACAACATTGTAGGCAGTACCTGTATGTTGCTGCATATGACTGCAATTTTGCAACTTCTTCCAGTAACATACAGTTTATAGCAACTTATAGCAGATATTGTGGCATATTGTGGATTGTCAAAGTTATCACATAACAACAGCTACAGAATGTATAGACAAATTGCAGCTATTGCAGCATATGTAGATATATTGCAGATATTGTGTTTTAAAGCATGGGCATACACTACTGCAAATTTTAGAACATATATTTTATAGATACATACAGTAATGCCACAGATACTGTAACATATTTTTTTGCAAATATAGAGACATGTTGTAGATATTGGAGCAAACACTGTAAAACACATCATCCAGATGATAGACGTCTCTGCGACGTGTGCTATCAGTGAAGTGCTCTTCTCTCAGATGTCTGGCTTGTGACTCACTCAAATACTCCACCAAATGTTCAATCGCTCCTCTCATATTTCTGTCTTTCACATTTTTGCTTTTTGTATTTGTCACCAATATCTCACTTTTCCTTTGGATATCAGCGCCTATTCCTTTCTCCACAGCACTCCGAGTTAACAGCCTTATTCAGAGTGTGTATGTGTGGGTGTGTGTGTGTGTGTGTGTGTTACACTTCCTTTGAAATTCATAACGTACATATGGGCATTTCTTGGCTTGTCTAAAAACATAAAGTCAGTGTGTCAGGGGCCATGTGGTCCGAACTTACTCGCGCGCAGCCTAAAGCAGCCGGGAGCAAAGACAGAAGACAATTCTGAATATTCATAAGCAAATCCCTTTGAAGTGCCTTTACTTCATTAGCGCATTTACATAATGAATATCCAGAGCGGCACGTTTGATGTGCACAAAGTCGCATGTGTGTAAACAAACCCTGCTGGATTACAATCAAATCAGGATATGAATACATGTAACACATAATAGTTCATGAGTTATTACATGAGAATGTTTGTTTATGCAAACAATAATAATGCATATGATTACAACAACTGAGAAACAGGCTGCAGTTAAAATAAACACACTCAGAAACACCAAAGCTCGAAACACTGGCTGGAGAATAATACCAACTCTGGTTAGAAACGGAAAGAGTGTGATGGGTGAAATCAGAGGTTGATGGGTGAACTGAAACATGAGGGAAATGTTTCACAGCTCTGGGAATTATGGGAAGAGAGTCACTGGGAGAAATGAAAATGCAAAGTTTGAGGCGAAAAGTGCAGTCTGATTCATGGAAACTCAAACCATGTTTCAACATGGCGACGGTTCATGAACGGTTTGACATTATTAGGAAGGCATGTCTACATGCACTTTTTCCACTACATCGCAAACACATGCGCGCACACACACACACACACACACTTACTTTGAACTTGTGAGTTGTGATGGAGCAGATTTCTGTGCAGGAACTTCTATTAAACATCTGAGTCCAGTCCACATCTGCACCTCACTGATAATGGGGTGTGTGTGTGTGTAGCTGGTGGACAAATGTCCCTGAATGTTGGCTTAACCAGACAAAACCTCCCTTTAAGGATATCACGGTGTGGAAAACCTCTTAGGGAGTGTGCAATAATGCAATATCCTATGATATCATATAACTTTTTATTTAAATTAAAAGAGAAATTCAGATGTTTATCCTTCCATCCACCCATCCATCCACTCATCCATCTACCAACCCACCCATCCATCCATCTACCATTCATCCTTCTATCCATTTATCCATCCATCCATCCATCCATCCATCTACCATTCATCCATCTATCCATCTATATAACCACCCAACCATTCATCCATCTACCATCCATCCTTCTATCCATTCATCCATCCATCCATCTACCAACCCACCCATTCATCCATCTATCCATCCATATAACCACCCACCCATTCATCCATCTACCATTCATCCATCTATAAATCCATATAACCACCCAACCATTCATCCATCTACCATCCATCCATCCTTCTATCCATTCATCCATCCATCCATCCATTCATCCATCCATCCATCCATCTATCCATCCATATAACCATCCACCCATTCATCCATCTACCATCCATCCATACATCTACCATCCATCCTTCTATCCATTCATCCATCTACCATCCATCCATACATCTACCATCCATCCTTCTATCCATTCATCCATCCATCCACCCTCCCTCCCACCCACCCATCCTTCCATCCATCCATCCATCTATCCATCCATATAACCACCCACCTATTCATCCATTTACCATCCATCAATCCATCCATCCATCCATCTACCATTCATCCATCTATCAATCCATATAACCACCCAACCATTCATCCATCTACCATCCATCCATCCATCCATCCTTCTATCCAATCACCCATCCATCCATCTACCAACCCACCCATTCATCCATCTATCCATCCATATACCCACCCACCCATTCATCCATCTACCATCCATCCATACATCTACCATCCATCCATCCTTCTATCCATTCATCCATCCATCCATCTACCCTCCCACCCACCCATCCATCTACCATTCATCCATCTATCAATCCATATAACCACCCACCCATTCATCCATCTACCACCCATTCATCCATCCATCCTGACAATAATGATTAATCTGTTTTAATTGATTTTTTTATTTTAATGAACTAATATTGATTCTTAAATTTCAAATGGTCAATTGTCAAATTTGTAGTGCTTCACTAAACATCATTTGAAACATGCCTATCATCATTTGATGTCATTGTAATATCTGTATATTTTTTTGTGATTGGCCGGACCTTTTTCGCATGTTTTTAACATTGTGGCACATAAACCACATTGTGTGTTGATTCTCATCTACAGATCTCAGATCTATAACCTAAACAAATCTAAAACAAACACTGGTCCTGCAGCAGCATGTTATTTCCTTCAAGAAATGCCAATCTAGTAAACTGGACATGTTCCCACATCTTTCACTGCTGTGTGATTAAACTATATGAACCAAACACATGACTTCACCAGCAACAGCAGATGGCAATCTATCAGTTATCCATGTGTAAGAGTCTAGAGCTGATCAAATACATCTATAGAAACAACACTTCCATAGGCTCGGTCCTCAAATAAACCAGCCATGAAGAAAAAGAGGCCTTCACACTTTTAATGAGAGAGCTTTTAGATAATAAATAAATAAAGCAAGACTACTGTTAGAGTTACTTATTTGAGGTAATGACGTGTTCCAGTATTCACTTAACACTGAAAAAACGATTGAAAGGGTTTTACATGAACTGGTTTAACCTCTTAGCCTTAGCAACAGAACGTTATGTATTCATTTTTAAAGAAGTCTGTCTGAACAAAGCTCTTTTTATATTTTTGGATATAATAATCCAAAGAATTCACAAAGACCAAAACGAACTTTGCATATCAGAAGAACCTCTCTCTAAATATATCAGAATTATATGCACCTATTTCACATTAGTCAAAGATATCTCTAAAATATGAAACTCCCACAAACCATGTTTCATCTGCATTAAAATATTCATCACACATCCAGGAATAAAAATCTCGACAATACTTCAATGCACTTTGGGATATATGTGTTGTTGATTCTTGTTATAGAGTGTGATGATACTAATAATGAATATTAAATATAAAAATGAATAAAACTACACACACACACACACAATAAATAAACAAACTAACACCTTCATTGTGTTTCTTTGGATATTTTTGTGCACTATAGTTGTAGAACAGATATAAAATATAGCCAGCATTATGATTCTGATGTTGAATGCTCCTCTGCATATTTTAGCATCTATTATTTCTCTCAGTGTTTTCTGTTCTATCTTTATTCCACAGCAGTGCTTCTCAAACATTTTAGGCCAATAGCACCTTTGATCCATATAAGCATTAACAATCATGTTCTTCTTATCAACACAGAGCAAAACAGACATCTCTGAGCACAGCGGCGTAATGCCACATGTTGGTGTAATAATGAACTGATTAATATCAATATTCGTGTAGTCAATCTAAATGACTGCTGTAAGACCCTCATCAGACCCTTGACAGACCCTACATGAGCAACATCTAAAACACACACACAATAACCACAATTACAACATTTAAAATAGCAAAGATTACAAAGTATCGCATGTGTTAGGTTTTATGCAGTCCAATTCAGATGCATTAATAATAGATATATTGTGGTATTTGGGGCAATCTAGTCCATTTCACAATGTCTCTCATCTGTCTAGAAGCGCTTGAACAGCTGTCAGAGCGGCTGCATTATAGATGTGCTCAAAACTGAGAGCCGAATGCAGCAGAAAGCAGATATCTACAAATTCAGTATTGAGACGTCTGCTTCCAGCAAACAGAATAAACACATTGACCTAAAACGCCTTGAAAAAATCCCCTGAAAATGTGCTCACCCTCAGGTCATCCAAGTTTGTTTCTTCATCAGATTTTCAGAAATATACTGATAAAGAAGATTTTGTGGTGAAGTAAATACTAAATAAAACAAATGTCATTTCTACATTAAATAATTTAGTTCAGCCAAGAATTTAAATATATATATATATATATATATATATATATATATATATATATATATATATATTTATTTATTAGTACTCCACTTAAGCTTGTAAAAAAAAAAAAAAAAAAAAAAAAAAAGCGATGTTTTCTTTGAATGGAATGGACTGGAAATTAACAGAAAATAATTGGCGGCCCACCTGCAATACCAATACCAGGTTGAAAACCACTGCAGTACAGTAAGAGGCATAACATTTCTGTCACACACTTGAGGTATTCGGCCAATCACAACGCACTCGATAGCTGGCCAAGCAGTGCACACCTCGCTTTTCAGAACGATTAGCTTTTTTTTTTTTTGCTTTTTTTTAACTACGCATTTCAGACAAGAGGAGAAACAATAATGTACATTATGTGGAAAATAATGTTTTTTTTTTTTTTCTTAAACTGCATAAACACTTCATTACACCAAATACACAAAATAATGATCTTTTTTAGCAAAGTCATATGACCCCTTTAAAACACCTTGATGGGTTAATTTCTTACAAACATGCTGCTTTTCACTTCTCGTGACATTAACTGATGGACTGGAGTGCTGTGGATTATTGTGATGTTTTTATCAGCTGTTTGGACTCTCGTTCTGACGGCACCCATTCACTGCAGAGCATCCACTGATGAACAAGTGATGCAATGCTACATTTCTCCGAATCTGATGAAGAAACATCAGATTTCATCAGAACTCATCTACATCTTGGATGGCCTGAGGGTGAGGAAATGTTTAGCAAATGTTAATTTTTGGTGAACTATTTTATTAAAATTGTATTTAGACAAAACGTTTAAAATGAAACTTAAAACACACTTGAATGATCTGTATAGATTGTACATTTTCAATGTGTCTGTCAGTGATCTGCACTGTGTACACCAGAGGACGTTCTGCTAGAGCTACTGCTATAGAGTCACTAAAAATGACAAATAAAATCCATAAAAAAGGAGTCATTTGGAGAAATATGTAGAGGTATTTCTGATGAGATCTACAGTAATAGGTTTCTCTGATGATTTCTGCCGGTCTCTCTATCGTCCTGCCATCGCAGCGCTGCATTCCTCAGTAATAGCAGCTCACTCCTCCCTGCAGCACACGCTTATCAGACCGGTGTGATTTCCTCCCGCTCAATACACACAGCACTCGTGTGTGTGTGTGTGTGTGTGTGTGTGTGTGTGTGAGACAGTGATGCATTAAAAGCTAGAACAAGTGCTCAAATGTTTACCTGTGCTTCAGACGCTACAGTCAAGCACACAAACCTCATTCTGATGTCAAACAGACTCATGCAGACGCCTCTGAGGATCTTCATTTAGGAGTCAGGACCAGGACTGAAACACTGCAATGATTTCTGAGTGGATTCAGCTCAGAGTCTGACAGCTGAATACAGTCGTAACATGTCTACAGAAAAACCCGTTTCATATTCTCCTGATCTTCACAAACACAGGAAATCCATCATGTTAAACCTAAAGCAGGTGTCGTGGGAAAGAGGCTTTTCCAAAACATTCCAGGGCAATCTGCTCATGCCAAACACACACACACACACACACACACCCGTATGTTTCCACAAACAAATGATCATGTGTTCAAACAGCCTCATGTCACATCACATGATTCAAATGAATGCTTACCAAAATGTAATAAAGAAAAACCAACATGTTCTAGAACATCCTTTGATGACATGGACAAAACACTGTAATAATACACAATATACAATACACATTAAATACACCATGAAGCGTTGTTGCCAGTTTGCACAAAAAAATTCAGCATGTAAATTATATCTATATCTATCTACCTATTTATCTATCTATCTATCTATTAAAATTTAACATTTATAATTTATGATAATGCAGCCTTGTTGAGCTTTTTTGTTTTGTTTTTGTGAAAGCTGCACATGAGTTTGTGATTTGCTGCTGCTTTATTACACCAGGCTGCTGGAGTGTTTTCCAAATCTTCTCAGCACTTTCATCATTTAAACAATTAAAATAATCGTTATCGAACTGGAGTCGGAACTGGAAGCAGATTTGTCAAATGAACGATTATTCTCCACTGAGAAACAAGCTGATGAGAGTACGAGAAGAGCAACCCGCAGCTCCTGTAAATGACAGAAAAAGTGTTCTCACACACACACACACACACACACAGTGGTGCGCTGGACATTTTACATCCAATCAGACGATAAGAGAGCGTTTCCACAACGACCAGACCAGAACATTTAAGATTCTTTTGGTCTCAAAGGGGAAGAGGGCAGAGATAAGGGGAGAGGATGTCCAACAACCACTCCTAAAACACAAGAGAGAGAGAGAGAGAGAGAGGGAGAGAGAGAGAGAGAGAGAGAGGGAGAGAGAGAGAGACAGAGAGAGAGAGAGACACGGACTGGAGGTGAAGGGGACGGTCAAACTCAAGTGACTAAATTTGTGTTTGAAGATCAAAATGATGAGACCGACTGATGGAAGCCGCTGTGAAACACAATCTGCAGCTCTCTGCACTCGTTCATGATCCAGCCAAACTCATTCTCCACATCAGAGCGCTGTGTGTGTGTGTGTGTGTGTGTGTGTGTGTGTGTGTGTGTGTCTGCTCCGCTGCAGTTTTCTGCATCACTAAGTGCTGATCTATCATTTCTGCTCGCAGACACATTAAACACAGCATCTGTGTGAGCAGTAGATCACGCTGACCTCAGACCTGCTGCTAAACTCACTTTATACAACCATTCAGATCAGAGAGAGAGAGAGAGACATACGCACATTGTTTTGCACCATATTTATTTTTTGTGTGTGTGTGTGGGTCAGAAAATATTCAAACATTTTGGCAATGCAAATGTAAAATTATTTGTCATGACAATAAAGTATCTGTGTATATTTATGTAGATTATATATGCATTTTTATACACTATGGATTTTTCTTTTATTCAAGACTTCTTTCAAATCTGAACTTTAAAATCATCCGTTTTTTTATTCATAATTGTTCAATTACAAAGGCAGATTTGAGTTCTTTTAAAACAACAATATAAAAAAATTACAATTTTAAATGCTGAATTCAGATTTTACATTTCTGGATTTGAGGGAGAGGGACTTCCATATGTTTTATTTGAATGCATATTTGCATTTGGTTTACTTTATTCATTTTTTTTATATTCTGAAGTTTAACATTTTTACTGAAAAATAAATAAATAAATCAATTGAATGATAAATAATATCACTATAATAAATAAATAAAAAATGACATTTGAGATTTTTTTAAGCAACAATTTAAAAATTAAGAATGTAAAATTTGAATCTAGCTTTCTTTTTTTTTTTTACATTTTCAGAATTTGAGGGAAAGGGACTTTTGTATTTTATTGTATTCATATTTGGACTTGTTTTATTTTATTCAAGATTTTCCACTTCTGAGTTATGATGGACAGCTTTCATAGTTTGAGTCGTGAAGTGTAGAGGAGTTTAGCGTAGAGACCACCTGCACATGAAGCCATCTCTCAAACAGACGAGCCTTCAGACAACTGAGGGAGAGAGAGAGAGAGAGAGAGGTGCTAATGTACCAAAGAGAGAACTTAATGAACCTAATTAACCAGTTTGGCTGAACGCTGGGATCCACAGTGCCTGTATGAACCTGCCAAACCCAAACGAGATTACCCAACACACAAGGAAAGCGCTCCTAATGGTGGCACATTACTGAAAGCGCTGAGAACTCATAAGTTGAGTGAGATTTGCAGTGGAGTTTGACATTATCAGCACATTAGAAACACAGCTAGATGAAGAGAGGAAGAGCAGATGGGAAGAGTCACATGACACAGAGATATCAGATGAGCAGAGCACAAGGTCAGGTGATGGGTCTGTGATCGCGGTCAGCAATCTTCCCTCAAATACTGTTACAGTCCATCTAGAGGGAGCAAACTCTGCTCCATTAGACAGCAAATGGACTAAATGTGCTTTATGTAGCTGATCTGCTTTTACATCTAAATGCATTCAAAATCAATGACGCACGCTCGCAGAGAAAGACTACAGAGTTCACTTTCAATTACAGTTGCATGCGTCTGTGTGTCGGCGCTAACACTCAACTTAGCAGAAGTACCGCCCATCTGCTAATGTACTTCACTACAAGACACCGCGTGAGCACTCAGGAGGAAAAAAATGTTTCACAATATTACTGCTTTTGCTGTATTTTTCTGGAGCAAATAAATGCAGGCTTGGAAAGAAGAAGTGAATTATCTAAAAAAAAATATGAATTTTCAACCAGTTTTGACTGGTAGTGCAGTAACTATATTACGATCACTCATACAGTGACAGAAGAAAGGAAAGACGGCAGCTGGAGCCACGCACGTATGTCATGCTCTATCATGAATGTGATAGAGATGTGATCTATTGGGTCACTTAACCACACACTTTAAATCACGGCTCTCTCTCTCCGCCTCTGATATACTGCCTGTCTGCCTCTATCTCTCCGCCTCTCAGAGGTGAAGGCTTCCGGGTAAACAGACACATTTAGAGAAACACAAAAAGAAACCGAGATGAATGAGGCACAGGAAAACACTTTAAGGTCGGACTGAATGGCTAGCCTAAAAAGAAATGAAGCAAACCCATCAGAAGGTCATGAGTGACAGAAAGACGACCTCTGAAAGACAAGACTGCTGGTTTTTAACTTCATTCCACCTCTCATGGACCAAGAGCTATTTATTTCCTAAATAAATGTCATGGTCTCCTAACGGTAAAAGTGAAACTTTGGCCTGCAACTTGCTCCACAATGTTTGTGCTTTAGACAAAAAAGGTATTTCAGTGCAGCTGCTACTTTTCCAAATCATCAGACCTTTGGCCATTTTTGACATGGCATAACAAAATTAACAAAAAAAAAAAAAAAAAAAAAAAAGGAATCCATAATAGTGGTTGACTGATATACATTAAGGCCAATATTTGTCATTTTGCAATTATGTGCGTTTGCTAATGAAGTTTTCTGTTTAACCAAGATCATTTTCTCAAGGAAGAAACACAAAAATGCCTGAGCGCATGATTTCAGAGTATGCTGCACTATATGCAGTGTCATATCACTTTGCACTGTATGCAAAATTAGATTTAACTGGCATTTATTTTAGAAAAATTTATTCCCAGTCAACCCTCTACGGACACCTTGGCAATTGAACCACCATTGGCCAGTAAATTTTTTAATTTACATTTTACAAACATTAAAATGGCACAATTTTTAATATATCTGAAATCACACCCTTAACAGCCAGTCAAGCATTATAATATAATCAAATATTATTTAATGATAGAACTTAGAAACTGACTGGTAGTAGTGCTTTTTGGTCATTCAGTGTTATTGGGAAAAAAAATGTAAAAAAAAAAACTAACAAAACACTTAATAATGATACGAATTATACTAATAAGAACACTATAATAAGCACTAAGGATTAATGAGCCGCTGGATTCATGATTATTAACCAGATTGTGTGCGTTCACTTGAATTGATTTGCTGAAATCAAAACAGGGACGACAATAGATGAGCCCCAGCCAATGAGATTGTCTATTGTGCATTAGCTCCGCCCACTACCGGAAAACCCGGCAGTTCTTAAACAGTGAGGAATTCCAAAGGAACACTGTAATTTTGACAAGAAAATACACTGAAGAATATCGCTTACATGTAGCGTGTCAATTCATTCATTCTCTCTCTCTCTCTCTCTCTCTCTCTCTCTCTCTCTCTCTCTCTCTGCATTTGCGCATTTGCATCCATTTAGATGAACTGAAAAATATCACAGATCAGATAGCGCTCAGTCAGGGAGTGTTCTGCGAGTGAATATATGCGTGCTTAATTTATACTTAGCCTCCAACTCACACAATGGTGAGTAAAATCTGAGAATTTATTAGCCATTGGCTTATATTAGACAATTTAGTCGCCTGAGTGAAGATTTAGTCGCATATGCAAATGATTTACTCGCAATGTAGAGGGTTGCCAGTGCACACAAACATACCAGATTACTGAGTACATTGTCGGCTACAGTGTTTACTTCCTTTTTAGTCATGTTTTTATCAATTTTTTTATTTTTGAAAAATACTATAATAAGACTACACAATTAAGAAGTTGCTTAAGGACAAATCTGCTGATTTTTCACATTGTAAAGGGTTATTAAATCATAATGCGCATTGTAAATTACATCTTGTCACAAATAAGAACAAAATTATAATGCACAGTGTAACAATGAATTGATAAGTGCTATAATGTATTAACTGTGGTTAACATTCTCCATGAGACTGTACAATGCATTATAAGGTGCATTACAAGGCATAACTACTCCATTAAAACTACTTTTATAATGCATTATATATAAAGGCTTTTAGTGTTACCCTTACTGCTTAGGGATGCACCGAAATGAAAATGATTGGCTGAAGCCGAATAAAATGAAACACTGGGCCAAAGGCCGAATACCGAACACCATTTTGTTTTGCATTTTTTCTCCCATTTTGCCAAATGTATTAATTTTCTTAACATGGCATAAATAAAAACTGCCAAAATTAGCCCTTTTTTTGGCATTCTAGCAGACATTATACCAATAAAACGCAATTTAACTTAAAATTAACAAAATCAAAAGTTAGTAAAATGATATTTTTGGACATTTTTAAGACCCCTCTTGAATCAGGCATGTATTTTTTACAGTACAAATAAATGCAACCTTGCCGAGCAGAAGTGAATTATTTTAAAACATTAGAAAATATTACAGATCCTCGTCTGAACACTATGTGTGAATGCTATAATAAATCTATAAATAGAGCAGTTGTAAATATTATTATCCTTTTTAGTCTTTTTTATTTTATTTTACAGAAACAGTAAACAACAGTAAAATTACAATAAAACATTTATTTATTTTGATGGAGTTTTGCTTTTTCTCAGCTTTTATTTTGGCAGAATCCCGTCGCTGCTTCTTTTTGTTGACAACAGTAGATTTACAAATGATTCTCAGTACGAATTTGGGAAGACGTTTGTTGCACGTATCGCATTTTCGCATGGCTTGTGCAGACTTTCCTCATGTGTCAGACTTTGAACCCTGGTGCCCACGAGCTCATGCAGCGCCGTTTGAACAACTGCAATTCATGCGTGTATTATAAAACAACGTTTTGCAGTTTATTTAATTGTTTAAGGGCATTGTGCGATCTCAGTCATTACACAGTAACCAGCAACAACCACTCCTTCCTCTCCTCATTAAAGACATGCGGTACTAAACCGTCTCTCGCTGTCGGTGCTTGCAATGATTTTTGCGTCTTTCTCTGATACTTTTAAATGCTTCCAAACTGCCGACATGTTTGCTGCATTAGTGTGCACCTCTATTATTCTGTCTTTTTGATTATTTGAACACAGAAAGAGCTTTTGTTGCTATTTTTGGCCAAATAATTTCATTTGCCGAATATTCTTCTTCTAATTTAGCAAATACATAAATTTATGTTATTAAATGGTGTAATATAATATAAATCTGCTTTGTGGGAAGTCGTGGCCTAGTGGTTAGAGAGTTTGACACCTAACCCTAAGGTTGTGGGTTCGAGTCTCAGTGAGTTTCATTTTCTTCTCCTGGCTCCGATATTGAAAATACAGTACATTAATAACCAAAACTTAAATAAACTTACTACATGGAGCTGATATAAACTAGAGGCAAACAATGAGAAAATGAAACGCATGCGAATCTGAGTTCTGTACGTGTAGTTATTCTGTCACCTGATCTGGTGTGTTTTGATTTGTCTTTGATCCTCCCTCACTAGGGGATGAGATGTGTCTCTTCCCCAAATCTCCTGCTCCTCCTCAGAAAACTCACAGACAGAAATAAACCGCAGCGAGACGGTCCTGACAAACATTCCTGGAAGTTTCCGCAGTCACTCTGCATTCATTATCTCATCTCACAGCGACGACAAATTACAGTCAAATTCTCAGACGGCCCTCTGACAACCGCGCTGTGATTTAATGAAGCAACTCAACCCCTGGGCGCACTTGTGAGTCTGAGTCTTTTAAAACTAGCATGCTGCTTGCCCAACGTGTGATAAATGTAGAAATAGGATGTTGCTTAACTCTGCAACTAATTTAGGTTATTTTAAGGAGCAGGCATAATTAAGGCAAATGGTGATAATGTTAAAATGGCCTAAAATGAGCTAATTAATTGTCTTGATGTACTTTCAATGTTACTGCTGATTTGCTATTAGTCAGTGAGGGTAATGCATGAATAGCACAGTTTTTTTTGCTCAGTGTTGTCAGCTGTGTATAGCTGAGCTGTTCCTAAAGGATTTGCAAACATGTTAAAACATCCCCTGAAATATCTTCAGCAGATCAAGTGTGCTATTGCATCTGAGTGTATTTTACTGAGAGAAGTCAAGCTGATTTCTGTGTTTAGAGCCTCCGCGTGAGCGCAACATTAACATGAATATAATGGTTAAGGGCTTTTGAGTATAACTGCAAAATTGTACTTTTGTACAAAGTCAATTATTTAATCAGCGAGGAAATGCACAAAGAGACCGCACAGCAGAAGCCATGTGTAAACCTTGCATTACTTAAACACACAAATCAGATTTTCCATCACACTTCACAGTGGTTTAAAGACTTAAGGAGACTCAAGGTTATCTAATGTGTCCTTGATCCTTTGATATAAAACCTTGTTGTATTGTGAAAACAAAGTAACATTGAAAACTAAGTTCATTCTCAGTGAAAAATACACATTTATTGAATTTATGTCTGCAACTTTTGCTATCACACAGATGATTACACATGACATTGATGCCTATAGTAGTGTGTAGCACCTACAGCTCTGCAGATTTTCCCAATATATCTAATTCTCAATAACAAACTCAAGTTCAGTTAACCATTTACATCTGATTTTAACAGATTGGGTTCCTTACATCTTGTTAATTTAGTTATATTTTAAGGTTATACTTTCTTTGGACACACCAGTGCACCTAAGGGGGAAATACATATACAATTCCTGCAACTAAAATAGTACTAGTTCTCCAAACGTCATCATCCATAACATCATTAGGAGTAACTAAGAGGTCAGTTATTAAACTCTCTTTCGTTCGCCCTGATCTGACCTGATCTGATCAAACACATTTGAATCTTTTTTACCATCGGTGGAATATTCTGCTGTGAGTGAGCTAATTAGCATCATGAGTGTCTGCACTATGATATTTTAATGAGCTGCGGTTATGCAAGGGCCACCATCACATCATATTACACATTCCAGTGCGTTAATATAACAAGATTGCTTTATGGGGTCAGAAAGAGCTGGTTGTTACCACGGCAATGCTTTATGATGTCATGGTTGCATCATCAGGCAGGGACATTCAAATAGATCAGAATAAAACAGAAAGTGACATAGAAACAGAACAGCCATCGGAACGGAAAATAAACCCCAAACTAAATCAGAGAACTAGTCTTAAACCAACACGACGAATCTCTAAAAACCAAGCTAATTCAAATGCATGGTCAATATGTATAAGTAATACTGTCAAATTCATACAGCAAATACATTTCAATTAAAAATCTCTCAATAAGGGATGCGCTTCTCCATAACTGTGGCTGATGCGATACACATCTCGATGCATAGCCAACGACTCGATACATTAATAATACAAGCAGCTACCTATGCGATGCAATACGATTCAATAAAATCAATACGATCTGATTATGAGAACTGTCGAACTAGCTCGATTTCATCGCAAAATGGTGATGAGAGAGAAAACGTGCTTGAGAAACAATTTAGATATAGGAGAAATCGGTCTACATATAAAATATTGGGTCACTAATATAGCGTGCCTGCTAATACTTATATATAAATAAATCATGGTTTACCAATGGATATGTGCTAAAAACTATGCATTGCGTCACAAATGCCAACTTGTATGTAATGCACACTTATTAAATCGATGCATTGCATTGTTAACTTTTATATATAATTAAATAATTATTTTGCACTTTAATCTGTTTGAAATGTTTTACTTTATACTTTGTGTAATACTTTATTGTATGTAAATGTTTCATTCTTTTTTGTTACAAGAAAAGAGTTACTAACCCTGTTATACTTTATTACAACACTTTTTTGCAACTATATTTCAATACTGTGATAATATAGTGATAAAAGCATTAAGCATTAATCACACCATGAAAATATTATACCGTCATATGACTACTGGACTCACAGCTGTTTAGGATGCATGTGGGGTCAAGGATGAGCAAATGTATTTAACATTTCAAATATAACATTAAGAGCATTAAGAGCGACTACAGAGCATTATCTCGAAGTAAAGTTGCCACCTATAAAAGAAAATAAGCTTTCAGTATACTGCACATGTTTATGTCTGTGTGTTCTTGTCTTGCAAGAGACTGCAGTCGAACAACATCTAATCAAAGATCGACTTGCTTGTGTCTGTCACTCCACCTTGAGCAGAACACTATCGAACTGACCCTGGATAAGTAGGATGGATTGTCTGAATGCAAACGCTCTTAGTGATTAGATAGAAAGAGTATGTGTGTGTATTTCAGAGGATGTAACATTATTATAAGCGGCTGTTTGCAATCTTCCAAAACACTGCCAATGCCATTAAAACAAGTTTAGAAATGTTGAGATTGAGAAAATTGGAGAGAGGGAGAAAATGATGTACAAAACAACACTCCGGGGCATAACAGTGTCTTCCTAATGACTGTAAGAATGGGAGAAAGGGTGACAGGATAGGCCAAAAAATAGAGACAGACTGAGAGAGGAAAAGAGAACCTGTCACACAAGACCTTCAATGCTTCTGGAAGCCAGTTTCAAGAGAGCAGTATGGGGAGGAATATTTTTGCAAAAGAAAATTCAATTCAAAATACATCTTTGAGCTATTTCCTCAGTCTATTCAGAGATATATGGAAGTGTGTGTGATTTGTGCTTGTACTGTATATGGCATGTGTGTCTGGAGAGAGGATGTATTCCAGTCATTTGTATTCAGTCTAAAAAAAAAGGACGAAATGAGAATGGTTTTATGACAGCATCTCCCATGATGCACCAATGAGTGACATAGTAGTAGAGTGCGTTCAGAACTCTTGATTAGACTCCCTCTCAACAGGCCTTGACATCTTTCTAAATATACACACAACACACACACACCAGCGCCTGCAGTACAGACCCTCGGGACTCTTTACTGAAGTCTATACACAATGATATCATACTTCAGATTAAAAATACTAGATCATAACCAGCCAAAATAACACTTTACATGAGAATGTGGGACATTTATTGGGTGGAAAAATGGGAAAGTAGTAGTAAACGATGTAGAGGAATGAAGGAAAGGCAAAGAGGGATGAAGTATAGAAGACGTAAATGAGAGAATGAGCTGACCAACAAATGCAGGAGAGACAAAAGGAGTAGAATTAGAGTTAGAAGTAGAGACATTAGATATAGAGAAGGTGGCAGAGATACAGCAGTGGTGTCAAACTATGCTCATGGAGGACCACAGTAGTGCTGTCAAATGATTAATCACATCCCAAATAAAAGTTTTTGCACACATAACGTGTGTACTGTGTACATTAATTATGTATATAGAAATACACCATTGGATGTAGAGTTCACAGAGATCCAACTAGAAGGAGACCCAGTAGAGTTAGGGTACTAAACAGAAGTAGAGTTAGAGTTATTTGTCATGCCAAAAGTAGAGGTAGAGCCTGAGAGTCTAAATCTGCTCATGGAAGACCATGTAATGGAGAGTTTAGCTCCAGCCTGCCCCAAAACACTTGTCTGGAAGTTTCTAACAATCCTGAAGACCCTGATTAGTTTGTCCATGTATGTTTGGAGCTAAACTCTGCAGGATAATGGCCCTTCAGAAGCAGAACTTGAAGTAACTACAGGTAGAGTTAGCAGAGTATCTGGATAGGACAGGAAACTCTATCTATACATTCTCCAAACCGCTCATTCATAGTCATGGGGATGCTGGACCCTATCCCAGCAGCTTGAGGCGAGGACAGGGAATCACTATGGAAATACACGAATACATTAAAAACCCACTGAAATAAAGAAGAATTATGGTTATATAATTAAAACATTATGTATACAATTACGGGTCAGAGGTGTCAGAAGTAGTAGATTTAGACCACACATATACTCTGCTGTCTCTCTCTTTCACATACAGTGACAGAGTCACAGAGTTAATTTGGTTTTTAATAAAGCTTTTAATCTCAGAGATTTATGAGGCTTTATGGTCCAAACCAACGACAGCTTATTATATTAGTGTGTGTAGAACATCAACACCAACATGCTCATTGTGGCCGAAGGTTTGGAAACGCCTTGTGCAGTAAGGGCTTTTGTTTTTACACATTCTTCTTTGTTCATTGTTCTTTTTGTTAATGAATTATTAAGCAGGTCCAGTCTTTAGTGACTTTAGTCCTGCTTCTGTGCCCAGGAGAATATGGCTTCTATATTTATCCACCGGCATTTCACCGTCTGTGCAATAATGAATCTTTGGGGATTTTTTATCCATTTTATTTTCAGACTGTTAAGACATTGCTACAGCAGGACCTGAAATGCACTGGCTAGAGGAAATAAAGAGACAGAGAGAAATGGATACAGAATTGAACCACATTTCACTGACTTGCTGGTGCAGCAAGCAATACACTAAACGGAGAAACTCGGCCATTTGTGATTGTTCTGCTCTTAAACTGGCAGCAGTCCATAATTGTGAATGCATGAAGAGCTCTTTGTCTTTCAATGAGTAAAAGCAAACGGTCTACACACAGGCATCTGTAGAAGGAAGATACACAAATGTGTGGAACTGATGCTGAATTAATCACAGAACAGAAAAGATGAGGAGGGGAGAGTAGACAAGAGGGAAAGGAAAGGAAAGGAAAGGAAAGGAAAGGAAAGGAAAGGAAAGGAAAGGAAAGGAAAGGAAAGGAAAGGAAAGGAAAGGAAAGGAAAGGAAAGACGACTACAAAAAAGAGAAGACAAATGTAAAAAGCAAATATGAGACATGACCCATGAGCAGACCTTCAGGATGATAAAGGAGGTGCTGTCTAGAAGGACAGAGCTTTAAAACAAATGAATGTGATGAGGAAAGCTATCATTCCTTTATGTCATGCCTTGACTACTACCAGAAAGAGAGGGATTGCACAGAAAGAAAGAGATGAATGGAAATCTTTGTTCATGAGAGTCGGACATATGTATATGAAGATATGTGTGACAGGCTCTTATTGACCAGGAGCAGACAGAATTACACTCAAAGCTGAACAGATTGAGAAATTAAACAACAAGTGATTTCCATCAACATGTGTCCACCAGACCATATAGAAGCGAGACTTTGGGAAGAAGAGGACATGGAAGATGAGGGGCAAAACAAGAGGGGAAGATGTGAAGACAGGGAGAAAGGAGGAGAAAGTAGACAACAGGGGAGACGAGGGTTTGAGGGGAGAACAGAGGAGAAACAAAGACAGTTGACTGGAAAAGAGAGACGAGATGTTAGCTGAGGAAGAGCACAGGAGAGACAAGAGATAAAGATGAGTACAAGCCTAAAGGAGGAAGGAATAGAGTGAAAATCACATTAGAGGGACATTAGAGGACATGAGAGGTGGGCCGAGAAGAGACGAGACATGGAGAAAGAAAAGGAGACATAGAAGAAGAGGACACGAGAAGAGACGAGACATGGAGAAAGAAAAGGAGACATAGAAGAGGACACGAGAAGAGACGAGACATGGAGAAAGAAAAGGAGTTAAAGAAGTAAAGGACACAAGAAGAGACGAGACAGGAAGAAAGAAAAGGAGACATAGAAGAAGAGGACACGAGAAGAGACGAGACATGGAGAAAGAAAAGGAGAAATAGAAGAAGAGGACTGGATATGAGAGGAGGGAAAGGAGTCTTTACAACCAACCAATACCCAGACAACTTTGGCCAAGGACATACAATATATCACCCAATGTCGGAAGAGATTTATGAACACGCCCACACATCTCTTTCCTGAAATGTGGCAAATTTTGATGATCTGACTCATAAATGCAGATTAATCGTGATCTCACTCTGGCACACGGTCCAATCTACAATCACACACACACAAATATAAGCGCTTCCACTCAGGCTCTCAGTAATGGACATCAGTGCAAATGTGCTTTAAGTGAGGGGAGGAGCAGCCGTGACTCACAATGTGTGTGCGCACTGGAGAGAAGGAGAGATGAGTTAGTGTGAAAGAGGCTGGTGTGTGTTTGTGTGTAACATGACAGACTGCTAATGCACCATTCTCTTAAAACCTCTGAATTCGCACATACATTTGCACTAAGTCTCTGAACTCTGAGCCCAGTCCAGGGTTATCATGCGTCTGGAAAACAGAGGTGGTCAGAACTGTACCTGCTTGTTTGCAAGAGACATGCATATCATCTCAGGATGGGACAATATATTTAAAAACTCAGAGTGAGCTTCTTTTTGTGTGTGTACAATTGCACAAAATTTACCATTTACCTTCACCATTTACATCAGTTGATCTACCTTAGAAAACTAGTCCCAAATTGGACAATTGCACACTGACAAACTGAGTCAAGTACTTTAACGAAAGACTCATATTTCCTGCCTAATATTCCCAATGGTTCCCAACCATATTAGAATGGTTCCCAACACTGCACACTTCTGCATGTTTGGAAGAGGCTTTTCTTGTAAAAACATATGCATATGCTTACACAATTGTCATCGCACCTATCACCAGGCAACCTCATAACTTCTGCAGATTAGTCGAGATGAATAAATAGTCTTAGTTATGTATGCTCTTTATGTGTGTGGATAAAAAAATTGTAATAATAATTAACAATGGAGATCCATCAATCAATTTATCCCAGGGGTGTCTGATCCTGCACCAGGGGGAGCAATGTCCTGCAGAGTTTAGCCCCAACCTGATCTACACACCTGACTAGTAAGTCCTTGACTAACTGGTTCAAGTGTGTTTAATTAGGGTTGGAGCTAAACTCTGCAGGACAGTGGCCCTCCAGGAGCAGGTTTGGACACCCCTGGTTTATCAACTTAAAAAGTAATCCAACTTCTTTGCATTACATTCACCTAAATAAGCAGTCCCACCCTAAGATAATGATTTGCTTTTCATTACGGCAGTTCATAGAAAATACTAGAATACTAGGGGTGTAACAGTACAAGTATAGACATTTTTAAAGGTGTTTTTCAGTTTGACACGCATGTGTAAGGAACAAATACAGTGTGGTTTTCACCATCGCATGTGCAGAACTTCAGCATGCATTACTTAATCTGAATGTACATGGATGGGAGAATATTGTTTACTGATAAACTGTGAAATTACATAACGAGTGAACTGCTGCGGGAAAAGTACATGAGCCAAGTTGTTCTAAACATGACACGTAATCTGTATTAAGTGCTTTAAACTAACTTAAGCTTACGGTTTAAAATGTTCAGAAAAATCATTTTTGTGCACTTTTACACCAATACCATTTACATTGGTTCATTTATTGAAGAGTTGTCCTACCATAACATGACACCTTACAAAATGGTACCAAATTAGACATTTTTAATTGAAAAACTGCTTCAAGAACTTAAACAAAAGCTATTAGCCTGTTAAGCCAGTAGTTTCCAACCATGTTGCCTCACACATATGGAGGAGGTACAGGAGAGCAAGTCTTTGGAGTCTGGAATGATCTCCAAAAGATGGATGCCTCCCAGGAGAGAGTAATGGAGCGCAGAAAGACTGATGCCATCCCAAGGGTGCAGAGCCAGCAGTGCCGCCCTGGGACGTTTAAACGATCACCACACCGCCTCCATCTGGCCTAGGGCTGCTTAATCGAGTGAGGAGTACCTTATGTTCCTCAGGGTAGAGTTGGTGCTCGTAGAGTGTGTGCGTTTCGTCTGATGGATTTCACATATGGGACTCATGAACTGATGAGTAATTTTTTTTAATTTAGAGTTAATTACTGATAATTAAGTTAATTGAAAAATCATACACAATGCAAAACAAAACAACATTGTGCAACGCTGGAAAAAACAGCATGGGCAACACATCTGCAGCGTTATAAAAGCCAGTGAAAACATCAAATACAGTGAAGCGTTTAGCCACGGACAAAAACGCTCAGCAATCTTTACTTTACAACATATTTAAGAAAACAACACCCATGTTCTGCATGAACTAAGATCCAAGCTGAAAACCACAGACAACGAGACACATGCTGACTGACGGTCACAAAGCTTATGGTCACACTGATACAGATTTGCATTTACATAGCAAGAAACCCGCAGAGCCGTCCTGGATACAAGATTTTTATAACCTCTTACTGTTTCTACTGGGAGTCAGAGCATGATTGTACTTTTTTTAATAAACTCTTTATTGATCAGACTAAGATTTGTGTCCATGTTATTGAAAAACAGGAGCCACTGAGAAATCTTGACTGAAACAAAACCAATCATAAAGGACCTAAAGATTTCCACCTTTTCTTATATCCCCTTGATCGAGACACTCAAACTCAGGTTAATTCAGTGAGATTGTTTTTATGTTATAAATGCTGCAAACTGACTGCTTTTCTGCATATAATGAAACACTCTCTTGAAACGTGATTTTTTTTAAAGGGTTACATCATGAAAACAATTAGTTTGTTCCTATTTGATTTGTTGATACATCCATGTTAGGTTGGATGTAGTATGTGACATATTCCACCATTCACAAACCAAAACTCGGTTCCATGTACACCCAGACCATTTACTGAAATGTGCAACCTGTCCAACCAGACAGACACACTGTGATGATTTTAGTAATAAGCCATTTAGCTCTCCCCAGTTGAAAGTGAAAATCATGCAGAAAATAAGAACGTGTTTGATGGAGCAGGATTTTTAAGCAGATCCACAGAAACGGATGTCTACCAAACCAGAAAAAGTCCTATGACTTGTTGCGGCAATGGATGGTTAGGACAAACCTCTTATTATCATGTAAAAAATATTATTTATCATTCTGTCATATCTAATAAGCAGCAAAAGTGGCTAATCTTCATGCGAAAGCATCTTAAATCTTCCCTGAATTTGTATTAATATATAACTGCACACATTTACATTAACACATAATCAGCATTTAGCAGCTAGACCTGCTCCGATTGAATGATGGAATGTCCACACACATTGATTAACCAATCACAAAAGTGCTCATGTACATATGAAAAAAAAAAAACAGTAACAAAAACAGCTTGTTTAATGGTTTATACTTAAAAGATCAGAAAAGGGGTGAAAATGATAAATGACAGAACTGCATTAATTCATAACATAATAAACCGTGAAAGAATTCCAAAATTCCAAAAACAAGTGCTACATATGACCCACTTCAGAGGCGCGGACCCCGTAATCTTACAATAACAGAGACCAGGTCTCACTTTCACACACAACAGTACCACGTGCTGCTGTCTCTTTAAAACACACACACACACAAAGAGGAACTCGCTATTGTTTAAAAAAGCTCTTCATCTCTCAGCAACGCCTTGTGTGTAAATCCTGTGAGGATTTCAGCTAAACACTGAATATCAGAACAGCTGTTGCTTTCTCTAATCTCTATCACACACACACACACACACAGACACACTCAAAGGTTGATTGCTGACAGCTCACGCTGACAGCAGCTAAACAGATCATCACTCATACACAACATTACTAACAGGAATCCTTTAACATCTCTTATACTTCACATCAAATAGATTTCTTTTAAATGTTCCTTCCTCTCTAACGTGGTTAGGACAGGTTTTCTGGTCATCTCACGACAAACCGCTGGAAACTACATCAATGTTCACATCCAACACTATTCGGAGATATCACATCTAAATTCATCAAGGAAAATTAAATCAATGTCATTCAAATGTTCATACTGGTCATGTATGAGGTTTGTACGAGTTATCAATATTGCCATTTGGTATAAAGAACAGAACGTACATATTTTTAAAGCACTATAACAGATTATTGAAATTGGGGGGGGGGTTATAAAAATAAAGTAAGAAGCCTTAGAAAGAAAGCCCAAGAAACTGCTTAACTAGAACTTCAACAGGACTCATAATTAACCCAACTAAATCCAACTACCGTAAACTAGCAGAGATGGGATGAGAGCGCTTCAGCGAGTGTGTGCACAAGACACTGACCTTGCACAGTTTCTGGTAACGCGGTGAGGATATCGCCATTCTCTGGAGCCGGTGTAAGAAGACCACCACTTTCTGCAGAGACGTCCGAACTACAGCCATCATCTTAACTCTGCCAGCACACGACTGCCAGCGTCTGAGAGCATGCATCCTCACCGACACACACACACTCACACACACTCACGCACGCTCACATATCCCCCACCACCAGCCGAGCGAAATGTGACGAGCCCTGACAAACATGTCCCACACACACGCGCGCACGCACGCTCAAGCGCGTCAGGACTGAGACGGCAACGAGTGCTCGCTTCTCTCCAGCAATAAACGACAGTCACAGAGAGAGAATTAACACCGAACCACAAAAAAGACAATGAACGAGGGAGAGAGAGATGCTGTGAGAAAATGGGGAGGGAAGGGTTGATACAAACCCCGGAGAGCGTTCAAGAGACGGAGAGTCTCTTTCAGCACCAAAAGAATGAGAACGAGAGAGTGTATAGATTCATAAAGGCAATGAATGAGGGTGACACACTTTACTGAAAGAGAGCACATCTCCTGAGAGAGAGAGAATTAGAGCAGTGAGACCCATCAGAGAAATGAGGGAGACACCAGGAGAACAGTAATGATTTGAAATGGAAACCAGTGTGAAAGTGCTTTTATCTCCTCATTCTGTACTTCTGATGACCCTTGACCACAAACCTTCACAAAGCTAACATGAAATCAATACTGACCCACTTACGTCCTTAAAGGAATCGTTCACCCAAAAATCAAGATTCTGACCACATTTCATTCCAGACCTGTATGACTGACTGAACACAAAATGCGAAATTTTTAAGAATGTGCTGCTCACACTTTTCCATGCGATAACAAGTTTAATTTCATGTTCAAGCTTCCAAAAGGACACAAAAGCACCATAATATTATAATTATAGTACAGAGATTAACCCCCCTAGATATAGAATATCTATAATAGTCTTCAAAATATCTTCTTTTTGCACTCCACAGGTATAGGACAAAAATAGGATGAGTAAATAAAGACAGAATTTACATCTTGTGGGGGGTGAACTATCCATAAATAAGTAAAGTGGGTCAATTCTAATTCTTCATTTTAGATCTATTTTTAGCCCCGTTCTTCCAACCCCCTGCCTCCATTATACAACAACACCTACCATCCATCCTTTACCATCCAATCAGCTCCAGATCAATCAAATCCTGCCGTTTCATGTGTTCAGAAACACAACACAAGAGGTTAGACTCACTACAGTCTCTGGGTAATCAAACACTCAGGGTTTGCATCTCAGATCTGTGTCCGTCTCTCTCTCTCTATCTGTCTGTCTCGTCACAAGGACCACTACCAAGTCGGTGTGATCTGAGTGGGATTCAGTTGTACAGTGACAAAGATGGATGGGCAACAAACAACGGTAAACAACAAAATGCCAATCATGAGCTCCTGTACACTTTTAGGGCACTAGATTTGTTTTTCTTTGCCCATTATGTGTATCAAATGCACCTTATAAGCGACCCACTTGTAGAGCTCATGGAATAATGATAATAAACAAACAAATTAATAAACAAAAATATGCAAAAGTGTGAAGAGTTTTGAGCCTGTAAAGCCCCAAACCTTCAAATGAATGAGTTGAGGACTCTGCACTCAGATGTTGAAGTGACAATCGTCAGTGCACTTCACTAACGGCCTTCACCAAAGAACTCCGTTGCTCACTTTGGTTTCAAACGACCTTACACATGTCCTCGCGGCGCCCTTCACGGCTGCAGAAATGCCATGTGTTGCCATGCAACATGACAATAAAAGATTATTCAATGGATTGGTGCGCCTTGAGAGTCGGGACAGTCTGTTTGAGTGTGTTTAGTGCATTTGTAGTGTGTAGGCTGCTGAACCACAGCAGACCGTGAGAGCGTACAGTCGGTATCAGAGCAGACAGCAGATATAGAAATCAAACTGTGATGTATGAATCTAACAGGAGGAGAGAGAAGAAAAGAAAGACTTGCTCTTTCTCAGTGATCTGTACCTTGATTACACAAACGCCGTGGTCTGGCTGACGAGGGAACTAAAGAGGACTGACGGAGAGATAACTGAATAAAGTTCACACGAATCTTCCAGATTCTTCTGCAGTTCACACACTGAGCGTCGCACACATTTCAGTAGCAGAAGTCAAAACTGGCAACTGGAAAATCTCGAATCCGACTGGTTGGTTTTACACGACTTCTGGGATGCCAGAAATAAGCTGCACCGTTGGCTCTCGTCCCAAACGGATGTGAAGGTATATAAGTACATGTTCTTACCCCGAGCTGCCCCTTCAGCTCTTTGATGTGGGCGGAGTCCTGCGAGAGCTCCTCCCTCTGGGCGGCGTCAGATAACACGTTGACCGTAGTCTCCGCCTCATGGAGCCACTTGAGGAAGGACTCGAGCTCTCGGAGACACGTCTGGAGAGACTTCAGCTCTGAATCCAGCGCAGCCTGACGGTCCGAAGCCCTGGAGACCACAGACCAGGACAACACTACAATCAACCACGCTGAAAAACACTGCTCGAAACCACTGGAGTTAACACACAGACTAGATTATCATGGAAGCATGTATTAATAGTTCTTTACATGGTATTTATAAAAGCACAATCAAGGTAGTATCTAATAGAGCAGCTATTACAGTAGTATTTATGAAAGTATAATTATAGTAGCATTTAATTTCACAAACATTGTGTATTACCAATATATAACCAAAATAGTATTTAATACAGCAATACTACTGCAGTAGTATTTGTTAGCATTTATTGAAATTATATTAATAAAAGCATAAAAGCATCTGAATAGTATTTAATATCAGAACACTTGAGTATTCAGCATTTATTAGCATTTACAAAATATTTGTGAAAACAATTTATTCCCAAATTATTCTTACAGCAGTATTTTGTGAGAGCATAATAATTCAACATTGTTAATGTAGTATTTATTATAGCAATTTTATGATGACTGTATTATAAACATTTATTTACTTTATTCATGAAAGTATAATTACGATATAATTACCAAATTATTTTTACCGTAGTAGTTTGTGAGAATAATTAGGGTGAAGTATTATTTACATTTTATGGCAGTATTTATTATGACAATATCATATATCATAATGCATAATGATGATTCAATGCATTACTAAACTAGAATGGTAGTATTTCATGACAGCATAATTCTGGTAATATACATTCAATATGATTATGGTAGTATTTATATCTGAAATATTCTTAAGAGCACAGTTATGGCTGTAGTATTTATTACCACGATATGATCATGATGACATTTCTGCAAAATTCATAAAAGCAAGAATAACTGTAATATTTATGATGGTAGCATATATTACTGCAATATTTAGGAAACATAATAACAACAGTTTTTATTACATGCCACAGTAATAACATTTATGGAGGGAGATGTAAAGATGATCTTCATGTGGAGAAGTGTGTGTAATATCTGTACATGCTGAACATTAGTGTGATTGAGTGTGTTTATGACATATAGACACTCATAAATACACATGCACACACCTGTTGTTGACGCTGTTCCACGCCGTGTTGACTCTGTCCATGACCTCTTTGACCTTGCGCGTGTCATCAGAGGCGTATTCCTGCAGAAGCTGATTGGACAGTTCATTAAAGGACGTCACGCTCTCCTGTCCTCGACTGAGCTCCTGCAGGAACGCCTGACAACAAAAAGAAATGAATACATGAAGCTACCACCTAAACCGATGACAAAGAGAGTGCAGTCGCTACAGAAGTCAGATGATGTTTGCTTCACGCGCAGAGAGTAACTTTACCTTCAGAAAAACAGTGTCAACAACCTTAAAATCTGTATTTCTAACCTAAGGCAGACACTGAAATATCTACTCATGTTTAAAACATTTAAATAATATATGAATACCAAACAATAAGGCAGTGAAATTATGACTCTAGCATCCCCTACAGGTACGTCTCAGTAGTGTGTGTGTGTGGGTGTGTGTGTGTGTGTGTGTGTGTGAATTAATTCAAAAGCCACAGTTACACCTGTGCATATTAGGTGCACGACTCCCTAGAGATGTTCTTAAGAAGAGTCTGCACAAGCAATATCAAATCTCATTCATTCATGATTTAATGCAATGTTTAATCTGACAATCATTTCTTCAGTTCAGTGAATATCTTACATATATTGTTATGTGGATTATATAAAGGAATACAAACTCTTTTAAAATAGAAGCTAAATACATAAATATTTAATTAACATTAGTGCTGTAATAATCTTTCTGATTTTTATGTGTACTATTTAACAGTGAAATATTATTACAGTAGTATTTGTTAGTATTTATTGCAATATTTTTTATGAAAGTATCATTATATGATATATCATCAAAATAATATATTCATTTGCATTTATTTCCAAAATATTTGTCAAATTAAAATAATTTAGAACACTAGAGCAAAATCATCACATTCATATTTATTGGCATTCATTAAAATATGAATGAAAGCATAATTCAAATAGTACTTACTCACAAAATTTGAGTATTTGTTAGAATTTGTTTCCAAAATATTTGTAGAAGTATAATTAAAATAGAGTTGATTAGCATTTATTGAAGTAATATATTAGGAAAAGCATAATTATAGTAGTATTTAATACTACAATATTCTAATTTGAATAGTTGTTAGCATTCATTGTCACAATATTTATAAAAACAATTATATGGTAGCATATTAATTGTTTAATGATAATTATTATAGTAGTATTTATTGACATGACATTGTTGAAGCATAATTACACTACCAAACTGTAGAGTATTAGAAATAATCTGAAGAACAGTCTACAAGACTAATATTAAATGATTTATTGTATTGGTTCATTTGACTATCATTTCTTCAATTAATTTAGAAATTGATGAGAAGCCCTCTTTTATTAACTAAATTTGATGTTCAAACTGCTAATTTTACATCAACATGGATATTTCAGTCATTTCATTTGCACTCTGTTAAAGTGAATGTTCTCACTGTAAATACTTGCATGTCTTTCAATCTTGCACATTTACAGATAAGAATATGTCAGGAAATGGGATAAACATCAATATGTCTAAGCACGATGCATCCTCCTGCCCCCATCAAACTCAATGCTTAGAAGCTTATGAAGAACTCACATGATTTGGACAAGCTGGGTTTACGCCATAGCGCACATATCTAACTCAACGATAATGAAATGTGTTTTTTAATCATTGATTTTCAGGATTTTTCAGCTCTAGTGATCTACAACCTGCAGAAAGCAAATCAATTTCTTCAAAAGTTGTTGCTCTCCATTGAGTTCAAATGAACGTGAAGTAACCCTAATAATGTTTGCATCTGTAATCTGCTGAGCTTGATCAGCCGCCCAAAGAATCTGCCTGAATACTGACGGGAATTTTAAAACTAAAACATGAATACATTTTAAAAATAAATGAAGCAAATGCCGAACTCATATGATTCACTTGCTTGGTACTTAGAAGCAATCATCTGTATTTGAACACTGGAACTTAATAATATCTGTAGCGAGCTATTGACAACCAAAGGAAATGGAAAGCTTCTTGAGCCACAAAAAGATTTCATGCTCTGTCTCTAATTATAATCCAGAAAGATGACTCTTTTGTCAAGTGAGTTTAATAGGAGCAGATCTATTTTTTTTTCTTAACAAGCCCACAAAGCTATAAACACATCAAACCCCATATAAAACCACATGCACTGAATTTCCTGTGCTCAGAACTCATTCTTGAATTAATGAACTTCAGCTATATTGTGGGGAGAAACGGAGCATGATGAGAAAATAAATTAAAGTGACATCAAACGAATAGGGATGATAACGCCTACAAATAAGAGGAGCTTGCTGCATTGACAACGAAATATGGCGTTGTTATGGATTATGGACTCATATTTCAGACAGAAGCAATGGTTTGATGTTAAAAACATCTTAATGATGGATAATGTTTCTTACAAACATGCAGCTTTTGGCTTCACAAGACATTAACTGATGGATTGGAGTGGTGTGGATTAGAGCCCGCCCAATATATCGTTTTGCCGATATTATCGGCCGATATGAGCCTGTTGCCGATATATTGATATGGGCAAATATACCACTGGTATTAACTTTTATTATTAATAAAATTCAACTTTACTGTTTAGTGCACTGATGTCAGACTCATACTGTATATACTGTATTCTATATATAGTACCGGTAAAAAGTAAAAAAAACCTTTGACTGGTACTGTACTAGACGTTAAACGGATCGTTATTGACCCGTGATCCGAATGCACCAAGCCCCGCGGTTCGGCATGCACGTGATCAGCGGATTAATTGCAATATTTAACCCTAATAAAGTATCATTTTATCACTGTAGAGTATCAAGTTTTTAATTTGTTCATTTTTATACACGCAAGTGAATTTTAAACAATTCCAGAGGGAAAAGGGAACTCGATTCGTTACTCATGCGAACTAAGACTGAACTGAATCCTCTGAACAGACATATACACATAAAACTATGACACAATACCCATCTGGACATTCATTCAGGTAAACGCAGTCAGTTACGTCTCAAGTAAATGAAAACAGCTGAGAAAGAAATGGGATGAGATTTGTATAATTATATTAGATCCGTGCATCAGGTCTTAAAGGGACAGCAGCCTATAAATACTGCTGCTGTCATTAATGATCATCAAACAACAAAACAGCTGTGATTAAAAATCTATATTTGATTTATAGAGTATACACTATGCAGTGTTATTTTCCTTAAATAGTACATTTCTGTATTTGAATACAATAAATTTTATTTTATTTGTGACACTGTTTTGTATTTATTTATGCTTTTAATTTGTGTATTTGTTGTTATTTTTACTGGCTGTTCACTTGTCTCTTCTTTTTTTTTTTTTCTTACTGATCTGAAAAAATGATCTGATCCATGGGTCAAAAAACTGTAATGTGATCCAAACCATGAGATTTGTGATCCGTTGAACAAGTATAATATACACAAAAAATATAATATGCACAAAAAATATCGGCCGATATATCTATATCTGCCTTTTTTTACTCCCAAATATCATTATTGGCCCAATAAACCCATATCGGTTGGGCTCTAGTGTGGATTATTTGTGGATTATTGTGATGTTTTTATCAGCTGTTTGGACTCTCATTCTGACGGCACCCATTCACTGCAGAGGATCCATCAGTGAGCAAGTGATGTAATGCTACAAGTCTCCAAATCTGATGAAGAAACAAACTCATCTGCATCTTGAATGACCTCATGATGAGCAACGTTTTCAGCAAATTTTCATTTTTGGTGAACTACTCCTTTAAAATGTAATCCATTTGACAGTTCTTTAATTAGGTTGGATGATTATTAAAAAAGAATCACATCTGAAGTGTTTGTTTAATAAAAAAATTGAAGCTTTTTCATTGAAAAAAATCATAGGGGGCTTAATTGGAACATGTACCTTACAAGGCCACTCTGGACTTTTAATTAAATAAGGCAATTTAATTCTGTCACTCCCTGACAAAACAAACCATGAGTGTTTGTTCTTCACTTTAATAGCCACTTTAGTGAAAGACTGTGCAAATATCTGTAAGGAAACATGTAGTGCTAAGATTCAGATGATGTTAATACGGTCACTTCCAAAAGTAATTAAATGACAAAAAGTGCAAAAATTTAATTCTTCTCTTCGCTCGACTACAAATCACACCGTATCAGATTCCAGTGTCATCAAATAAATCGAAAACATTATTTATTTGTTGGAAAGTGCATTTGTCTGCAACTCCCAACGAGGTTAAGACAAAGATTTCAGGAGCTGAGACCAAGTCTTGAGACTTATGAAAATGATGTTTTACTGGAAGAGCAGCAAATCTTTTCACATGATTCTTACTCAGTGAAAGGTCACACTCAGAGGTCACACAGGTCAAAGGTCAACATCTCACCTTGTTGTCACTGATCTGTTTGGTGAGCGGCTCCCGGTTCAGCTGCAGCAGGTTGTTTAGACGCATCTCATTTTGACCAATCAGAACCTTCAGATTGTTCCTCTGCTCCTCCCATTGGTCGCTGTGGCCAATCATGCACTCCAGCTGCAGAAGCCGCGCCTCCACGCCGTGCTGTGTGCCGTCCCATTGGCTGCGGACCTTCTCCACTGACACACAGCAGAAAGAGAGGAATGAGTCTCACTATCTCACACAACAGATGCCTTCCACATGCTTCTCCATTAATACACGTCCTCAGTTTATTCATCAGAACCACCGCTCGTGTTCACTTTTGTTCTTTTGTTTATTTTTATAAAACAATAGCCAATTTCTCAAAGCCTTCGGTACTTAAAAACAACCACTTTAAAAACTCTAACAATTAATATATTTAATGCATTAAAGAATGGATATAACATCTAAAGGGACAAAAAGTTGCAGATTAGTTTAGACTAGGATGATGATCAAAAATGATTAAGATTCACAAGAAAGATTTAGAAGATTAATACTTAAGATTAGGGCGGAACAAATTGCTCATTGATTTATGTGGATATTACGTCTCAGGACACCTAACATGCACCTTTCAAAGCGATGCATGAGGATAATGTGATGATAACTGCATTCTAACTGATGCTTGGGTGGCAATTACTCTGGTGATTTTGAAACATGTCCAAAAGAAGACATTTGACCCGGAAGTGCAGACAGGCTATTTAAAAATGAATGATGAGATATTTTAAAATATTTATTAAAAAAATGTGTGTGGTGATGGAAATGACAATGAATTAACGTGAATGTAGAGAAGCAGTAGAGATATTCATTAGAAAAATTCTTTAAACTCATCAATTCCTGTTTTCAGTGTAATGCTGAGTTTGATGTATAAAACTGATTTGTCTCACAGATTAACGGTTACAGTACATACTGCAAATAAAAGACACAACTGATGGCAAGGCAAAAAGATAAGTAATAAATGATGCATCAAAATTTCAACATTGTGAGATAATTATGAGGCTAAATAATTGTGTTTGAGTTTGACACTGAAATGTTTTCATTGGTCTCTTAAATGGACACTCATCTTTTGTAAAGAGTAACTGTAAAGAGCACCTGAAACTGAATCATTTAAACAGAGAGGAGGAATGTGGAAAATTCAGAGCACTTTGAAACTGTGTGTGTGTGTTTGTGTGATGTGATTCAAGGCCAAATTTAATTACGTTTTTCACAGATTTCTTTCCAAACAGACACAATCATTTCCTTGTTACATTTGGTCACATATATATACATTTTGTGTCAATATTGCACACCCCTAAAATAACCTAGCATCATCTTATAAAAAAAGTTTTTTTTAAGATTTGGATTTTTAGTTTTTTTTTTCTTGTAAATTGTATTGTGGTTAATATTAATGTAATTGTGAGCAAACTAGGGTTAAACAAAAGGTAATTCGGCCCGCACAAGGGGACATTTTCTCTGGTCCGGCCCTCAGTTTGACTCCCCTGCCCTAAGTCAAAGCCACATTTACACTGAATATAAGACTAAGAAGAATACTGAAAGCAGGATTCAGACTGAAGACAATTCAGCTGAAGATGATGATGAAGATCTGCTCACGTTTCTCAGAGATGGAGGTGCGCACGTCGAGGTTGGAGGTTTTGTTCTTGATGTTTTGCGCCAGAGTGATGATGTTTTCCAGCTGTGGATGTCTCTGCTCCAGATCTCCTTTAGTCACCTACAATCACAACACAACACCTAGCTGCTCAGGCAGGGGTCTGAATCATAACTCTGTGCCAAACCTCCTCAAACAGGGTCTCCGGTGTCTGACCTGCAGCCGGCCGATGGTGGTGTGGATCTCCTCTTTGTCTCCCACCGTGACGATGTTGGATTTGAGCATCTGGTGGATGAGGAGCAGCCAGTCTGCCAGCTCTGTGGCCGTCTGGTGGAGGTCCCCGGGGCCCACCTGCTCTGGACCGGGACGCCGCTCCTCGCTCATCAGACTGACCATGTGCACCGCAGACGGCACGCTCGCTGAGACACACACACACACACACGGTAAACACTCGGGAGAGCAGCGTGAGAGTCCGCTTCACCTGTCTGTACCGCGCTCACCTGTGAACGGCTGCTGACACACTTGTTGAGTCCATGGAGAAAGAGGCTCCTGTGGCGTCTCCTTCAGTCTGGCGTCCAGAGCTTTCCAATCTGCAGCCAGCTGTTCGATTTTACTCTACAAACACACAAACACACCATCTCTCTATTCATCAACAAGAACTGTGTAACAGTGTGTACACTTCCAGTAGATGGGAAAGGACAGGCTTTTCAGTGAAAGTCAAGACACTCCGTCACATGATCACAGTTTATTCGCTATAGTTTAGAAAATGGTAATAAAACATGACAAGAAGTCAGAGTTAAACGGTGTCAGAGCTAATTGATCTAGATAATGCCATCCATCCGTCTCACAAATGAATCGAGTTGAATAGCTGTCAGCTGTTAAATTTAAGGACATGATTAGATAATGCCAGTGTAGGTCAACTGATCACCAACTGATGCTTAATTTTGCTCAGTCAGTGGTGTAGAAAGATAGCATTAGCAATTAAAGATAAAGTGTCTGAATATTTTTTGGTCCCAGATTTTACTGGTAGTCTACTGTATGAAGAATGTTTGGCTGTAATACGTCACAGTGTCCTGCACCCACTGGTATAAAAATATTAAAAATGCTATCAGGTGTCTGATTAATCTTTGGCTTGACTATAGTGTAATGGTCGGTTCACACCAAGATACATATTTGGAGCAAATAACTCAATCTGAACACTAATGCAAACATTTTTTGTTTTTCTGGACCACTCTAATCTCTTTTCCTTCGCACTGTGAAGAAAGCTGGCAAACCAGCATGATTTGCATTTTTTGATCACATGCTTCAAACCGCTGCTTTAAAAAAAAAAAAAAACTAGGATGTGGTGACACTCATGAAGAGAGTATTTTGCTAAGTGACAGAGAATAACAGAAGTGAATCTCTACGCCTGCATTTGGTGTGGTTTGATGAACACCATCACCGATGTCTGAAAAGAATGACTCCTACAGTAAATAATGTCAATTCTGTTTGACTTCACAATCTTTATCATGCACTGTATGAACACACAAACTGCCTACGAAAAGCTTTTGTGTCGGTGTAAGCCAGCTTAACTACTGTTTAACTAAAATGATCAAGAAACACTCGTAGTTAAACAACACATGTCAACTGACAAAATAAATACAATGAAATACAGTTTACTGCAGCTAGTTTCCAAAGCGACATGTAGCAAAATACATAAAATTAAATAAAATAAAACTAATTAATATAATAAAATTACTAAATTAATAATAAAAACCAAAATATATAAAAACTACACAGACTAACTATATGGAAAAACTCATAAAAACAACTAATCTACTAAATCAAAAACTGAAGTGAGAATGTAAAAGAGGAAGTCTCTTGATATCTATCACACGAGTGTGAAGCTCAGTTCATTTAAGGTCAAATTCATGACTTTTCGTTACTGTTTTGGCACTGTTAATGATAAAAAGGAAATGAACTGAAGCACGGCACATGTTCTACTTCTCCCTGGATGACACAAACCTTCTCCTGTGCTAAAAGCAGCTGTTTCCTCTGGAGCTCGATGGAGCAGGACAACAGCTCCTCCAGCTCCCGCTTCTGCTCGCGCATGGACATTTCCAGAAGCTACACAAACACACATCAGTATCAGTCAGAGATCCTGAATGCACTGGGATCAACTAGACCAACACATAACAGACTAGACACTTCACAGACAGAGCTGGGTAGAAACTGATGGCAGACTCATAACTAGAGGGTGTATTATTCACACAGTAAGCCATTGATCGTTTACTGATCCCCCAATCTTTTAAATGATTTCCAAATGTTTGTGGTGTGGGGGTCTGACCTGTCTCTCAGTGGGTGTGACGTGGCTCAGAGACTGGCTGCTGATGTAAACCCAGTCTCCCAGTCGCTCCATGCGCTCCTGAAACTGGCCGTACCTCTCGTCCTGCAGCGGTGTGTGTGTCTGCAGACGACCCTCCACCTCACGCAGCTTATCCAGCAGCTCGCGACTCACCTTCACACACACACACACACGTCATTCACATCCAGCAGTAGTGACAGAGCGCAGGATGAGCCTTTTACTCGTCTTGTTAGCTAACAAGTGGCTTATTCTAAATATAAAAATCCTGTCTTTCTGTCGGCTGATGGTGCGTCCAGGTCGGCCTACAAACCTGTCCTCACTGCAGCGTCTCCTTTGACAGTCATGAAGACGTGAGAACGTGAGGGTGACATTAAAATAACAGGTAGAAAGAGAGTGTGTTGTGCTCGTGTGCTCGTACTTTACTCCAGCTGATGTTGATCTGCCTGATTTGATTCATATGAGCGTCTCTGTCCTGACGACTCAGGCTGGAGTTTGACAAGATCTGAGAGCCGGTTTTATTTAGCCAGGAAAGAGTCTCATTCTGCCCATCCATCTCCTCCGTCAAGGCCTGAGAGAGAGAGAGAGAGAGAGAGATAGAGAGAGAGAGAGAGAGAGACAGAGAGAGATAGATAGAGAGAGAGAGAGAGAGAGAGAGGGGGGGGTTAAAGGGTTAAAGCAGAGGTTCTGAGGCACTATCTGCAGTTTTAAATGAATTTATAATTAAAATAACTTTTTTGAGCTTTTAAATCAGAGGATATTTTGGTGTTAATAGTTTCATTTACAGTATATATACACACTAACATTCTTTCTTTTTTTAGGAGCTTTTATTCGGGGCCCACTCCATTTTTCAGAAGTGACAGTAGATACTTTTAATTGACATTTTTATTTCAAATAAATGCTGTTCTTTTGAACTTCAAAGACATGGAGAATCTTAAGATGTGATAAGATGTAAGTAAGAATGTTTCTGGAGTATTAAATCAGCATTTTTGATTTCTGAAGGATCACGTGACACTGAAAAATGGAGACTAAGAGACCAAACAGTGGGAGAAATGTGTGCTTGAGTTTCTGACTAACTACTCGAACAACAACAGCAATAATAATAACCTAAACTAAAACTGAAGTTAAATAGTTCAATAGTGGACAGTTTCTCTGGCTTGTTTTAAGTTTTAACAGTACATCTTAAATTAAAAGTCCATTTAAATAATTCTGAAAATGATTCATTAAGACCTCAACTAACTAACTACAGAACATAAAGCTCCTAAAATAGAAATGAAAAATAAAAACGTGTCCATGACACAAAAACTGCTGAAACTAAAACTAAACTGAAATTAAAAAGTAACACTGTCAAATGTAACAAATAAAAATTATAGAAAACATATTGTAAAAGCAAAAATAATATTAATAATAAATGAACAATAATAAGTAATGAATATATATATATTAGGGCTGTCAAATGATTAAAATTTTTAATCAAATTAATCAGAATTTTCAGTGGATTAATCAGGATTAATCTCTATTTGCAATTACACCTGAATTCTAACCATTTTTTTTTTCTGAAATGCGTACCAAAGGATAAATAACAGGACACAGATACATAATTTTCATGTATTGATTCATCAATATGTGGTTCTTTTTTTTCTGAATTTCAAAAGTTTAACATTTACTTAGATCAAATTTACCTGAGCACTATATCAAACCATGCCATTTAACTACAGATAGTGTAAGAGTTTTAGGTGAACCGGTGGTTAAATATAGCCACATATCTATGAAATTATGCATAGAGAAACTCGAAAGAATGAACTCAGAAACACATTTTTTTTTTTTTGGGGGGGGGGGGGGGGGTTTATTAGCACTAATTAACAGCCAATATTTTAATAATAGGCTTATTATAATAAGTTACTAGTGAGAACAGCTCACTAAACTACAGTGTAAGCTCTTCTTTTCTTGAATACCATCAATGCAGTTAGTTGATGATGCAAGTGTGTGTGCGTGTGTGTGTGAGTGTGTGTGTGTGTGTGTGTGTGTGCGTGCGTGCGTGCGTGCGTGTGTGTGTGTGCGTGTGTGTGTGTGTGTGTGTGTGCGTGTGTGTCGAACCTTCAGCTCTCTGAGGCTGTCGTCGGAGGCTGAGACCGGCAGCATGTCCACTGCGACCTCTGTGTGCTGCAGCCACTGAGCCAGAGCAGCGGTCCTCTGAAGAACATCCATCACGGCCGGATCCTCACCCATCAGCCTGCACAAACAGCGTTTAGCACACACACACACACTGCTCTGTGAGTCTGTGCTGCGGTGCATCTCACCTGTGCTGGCGCTCACACACTTCGCTCTCGATGTGTGTCCAGCGGCGGCTCAGAGCGTCCAGCTTCTCCTGCAGCAGAGCGGCGTCAGGCGACGACACCTGACCGATGATGTGCTCTCCAGACGGGATCAGAACCGCCAGCACAGAGCGATGAGAGGCCAGACCCTCCTCCAGGTCCTACACACACACACACACATAGGGTTAATGGACACATGACCCGTCACGAACAGGAAGCTGCCACTTATCTTCGAATGCAAATGAGGGCAAGAAATGCATCTGACCCTAATTTGTATGAGGACAATTTCACATTCAACTCGCCCTCTTTCAGCACTTCACACACACACACTTTCTCTGCCAGACTGTGAGAGACACTTAAGCACACACGAGTCTAGTGACGAATGTCCTGGTGTTAATTGAAGGAGATGACTGTGACTCTTCAACACACTCATGTCACATCAGTCGAGCTAACACTGGCAGTTTATTTTGCTCATATAATGGAAATCATCTTTCATTTATACAATTAATTGTGAGTTGAAAGTGACTTTATCATATAATTATCAATAAGCATCTCACAGAATGATCACTGATCTCTATTAACATTCATGATTAATGATTACTCTCCTCTTTAATTATGTTTGGTGATTTTTTTTTCTGTTCTGATTATGAAATTTGGTTGACATTTACATTGACATTAATGCATGTTGAAGACTGAAATGTATTCCAGCTCTGAACTCAAGATTGTGTGCCTGTAAGCGCTAAAATTATTTGCAAGGAAGCAAATGTACATAAAAAGCATAACTGAATTGAAATAAATTACCCTTGCTAATGTAAATGACGTATGTATTTAAATCTGTCACGAAATGTCTGTCATGATTTGCATATCCACTGACAAATTTGACCATAATGGAAATGTTCCCATGAGAGGCTTATCAAGGATTTGTAAAAACTCACTGAAGAAATTCATATTTAACATGTTTGTAACTTGCACTCACTATTGTTCAAATTTTTGAGGTAATGTTTCTTATGCTCACTATTCATCTGATCAAAAAATACAATTAAAAAAAACAGTAGTATTGTGAAATATTATTATAAATTAAAACAGGTATATTCTATGTGAATACAAGTTAAACTTTAATTTATTCCTGTGATGTGCAGCTGTATTATTATGCAGTAATAATGCATAATTATAGCAGATCAATAACCACGATGTGATTATGAAGCAGATCATAACAGACTGGATCTGTGACCCTTGACCCTGCGTCTGACCTGTTGGTGTGCACGAGCGCGGTCCAGGTCCAGTTCTCCGTCTGGTCCGATCCCGTCAGCCAGGACCTGTTCAGTGTCACTCAGCCACTGCGAGAGATCGTTCATATCACAGTGAAACTGCCTCCACTCCTCCACAGCTCCATCGAAACACCTGCACACACACATCAGAGCAGGAAACACACTCATCTAAGCGATGATTTCCTCACATTACATGCATTTCCTCAATTAAACACAACAGCAGTGTGTGCTTCAAATCGTTTATCTCATCCTCAAGCACAAGAGATGCATTGATACCACTCACCAGTCAATCTATCAGACAGACAGCGCCCTCAAGCACTCAGCATCATACACTCATTTCTCTGAGAAGACCAACACAAACAGCTGCTCCAGCTGACCATACATTCATCAAAAGATCTGACACATCACTGTGCAATAAAGCACGAGTAAGTTCAAACTGCAGCTGAGTGCATGTTCATTTAACCATGAGCATGTGCCAGTGTCGATAGTGTTAACTAAAACTGGCTTCATTACTTGAAATAAAATAAAGGACAAATATTAGTGAAAAAATGGTTGAAGTGCTAATATTCTTCAAACAAAAACACAAATTAAATACAAATATATACTTTTATTGATAAATATAGAAAACAAAGCACAAAGTAAATTTTAAGTAAAATTTAAATGAAAACTGAAAATATAAAAATGAAAAACTAATTTAAAATATGAATAAATACTATAATAAGCCGAGTAACTTAAGAATTAAGTAAAAACTGGTCTGCTCAAGCTACTCAACCAGTAAGAGCCTGCTGTTTCATATTAAGCCAGCTAAACTAAACCTTCTTCACTTTTCACTGGTGATCATTATGGTTAAACTGGTACCCCAGCATAATTCAGCCAGGATCATTTTTTGGAAATGCATATTGGTCTTTTGGGCAGGGAACTGGTTCCTCCTGACGTCAGCGGGTGTCTATTAAAGAGGCTGAGTAACTGGGTCACATTTCTGTTGAACAGTGTGGAAAGCTGGCAGATTTGCCTTCCACTTCCTGTATGACTGACTTCTGACAGAGATGAAATCCTGCTCACCTCAGAGAAGAACCTCCCTCTTAAATGATTCACTTTGAGCTCTGAAGCCAATCTCAAGAAAACAGGTCTAGGTCATATTTCAACACAAAAATCTTAGGAAAAATGATGAGTTTAATTTTGCATGAAGAAAAAGAAGCCTGTTTTAGCATTATTCACCACAATCCAGAAATTAAGTTACTGTATTAGATTAAATCATGTTAATGTAGACTTTTTTGCATTTCTAATTTTTCTAAAAAAAAAAATATAGATTTTTTTGTGTATTATTCATATATTTAGTGCTGTCAAATGATTAATCGCATCCAAAATAAAATATTTTATTTACATAATATATGTGTGTGTACTGTGTATATTTCTATGTATATATAAATACACACACAGTCACACACGCATGAATATACTTAAGAAAATATGTTATGTTTACAGTATATATTAAATATAAAATAAGAATATAAATGTATCTACATGTGTGTATATATATACACTGAACAAAATTATAAACAAAACTTTTCCCCCCATTTTTCATGAACTGAATTCAAAAATCTAAGATTTCTGTCAAATATTGTTCACAAATGTGTCTAAATCTGTGTTAGTAAGCACTTCTCCTTCGCTGAGATCATCCATCCACCTCACAGGTGTGGCATATCAATTAAGACAGCATAATCATTGCACATTGCACAATAAAAGGCCTCTCTAAAATCTGCAGTTTAACTGTATTGGGGGTCCGGGGGGGTCCATTCATCCATGAGCATCACCTCATGTTGCAGCATGATAATGCATGGCCCCAAGTTGATAAATTATAATTCTGATGTAATCGTCCTTAAACTACAAAGGCCATTTTTTTACTAATTAGCATTGATGGTATTATTCATCATTTTAATTTAGCCTGAAAATGTCTATTAGTGTGTGATGCTTCTTTAAATCTGAAGCACTCTGCGGCAGAATAAATGAAGGTTTGAGTAGCAAGATAATGGCATGGGTTTCTCTCTCCTCATGCATTTATAATATGCAGGGACTTGACACATTTCTCTATGGACCAATCATCAGCACATATTTCTCAACTCCATAGGTCCGTCCTGAGAGGGCATACCCTCCCTCCCTCCAACTAAATTCAGATTAGGCGTCGACTGTTATGGGTTTTTAAAGGATTACATTTGCTGCCCCCAATCCTTAATGCACAAGCACATCCTTCCCTGGACTCCTCCATTAGCATGTTAGGAATGGCCAAAATAACACTAAGAAATCTACCTCCCATAAGGAGGAAATGAGGAAATATATGCTTCAATGCTAACTCTTCTTAGCCCACTGCAACCAACACTCACACACATCCAACTGGAAGCGCTCTACAATTAAAGAGATGGCTAATTATAATCTCTTTCATAACTAGAGATGCAATATTAAAATCTATCATACTGTATGCATCACTGGTTTCATGCAATAACTACGATCATGTCCAACAAATGAAATGCAAATGTTTTTTGTGCGACTATGGACCGTAAAGGGGACACGGTGAAAGACTGCTCGTCTAGACAGGGAATTATGGGAGAGTGCAGAGTCACTGGAGGCTCACCCTTTCCTCTGGCTGTACATGCGGTTGACTCGGTCCCACTCTGAGTTCAGCTGTGTCAGGGCATCGGATATCTGTGCCATCTCCTGTCTGGACGCTTCCAGAATCACATCCGGCTGGCGCTCATTAATCACTTCCACCTGCTCTCCCAGCCGCTCCAAACTCTCCTTTATATTCTAGAGACAGAGACACAGAGAAGTCAGTACAGAACAACTGAAAACATCAGCTAGTGAACAGGACGTTATTATGCTCAACAGTCTAGCTTATGCACAGAAGACTGAATCTTAGCAAGCTAGTTTCAAAGCAGTTTCCCCAATGCTTGTTCCAGCACACTGATATCTGGAGCTCTTGAACCTTGTCATGAATGAAAGGACTGTAGTGTGTGTCTGACCCTGAGCGCGTCCTCCTGGCTGGAGAAATCCTCAAACAGTCCTCCGCTGAGCTCTGAGGAGTTCAGGAGCAGCTCGTTGTCGGCCATGGCCAGCAGAACCTTATTAATGTCCAGCAAATAGTCGGACGGGGAGACGGACGCGCTCCTCTCATCCTGAGGAGCGAGGGATGACTCTGATCTCTGCGGAGGAGAAGACGATGACTCCAGCACAACTGTCTGAGTTCTGATGATACGAAGCTCCTGCAGAGAGAAACACAGAGAGAGAATATAGTGAATATAAGAACTGAGTGTGAGACATACAGTGTTTCTCACATTTAACTTTTGTTTTGTGAACAAGATCTGTTGAGGGAACACAAGCAAATCAGCTGCCGATCTGCTGTAACGCTGATGTAACACAGCTATAAAAACAAGGCGTTAAAAGTTAGAACACAAACATAAAAGCCGTAACACAGCTGCAGACATTTCTGTAACATAGCCGTTAGTGTCGTACCGTAGCTGTAACCGTATCTGTAAAATAGCCATAACACAAATGTAAAGATAACTATCATTAATTTGACTCAACTGTTATGTAGACATAAACAATGCTGTAACACAGCCATAACAAAACCAATAATCACTGCTGTAGCATAACCGTAAAGTCATAATAGTAAAAAAAAATGTGTAACAATGTCTTAACAGCTGTGAATATTATTGTAAAACAGATAAGATAGCTTTAGCACAGATGTAAACAATTGCAACATAGTCATAACATATCCATAAACACACATAAAACAGTAGCCATAACCTCTATAAACACTGTTGTAACAGTCATAATGCAGCCACAACAGAACTTTAACACATCTGTAAAATAGCCATAATACAACCACAAAGTTAGCCACAATCATTGTTTTAACAGCTGTAACATCCATAAAGAAAACCGTACTCAACCTTAACATACGTAGCCAAAATATAGCTGTAGAAAGTTACAATTATAGTTGTAATAAAGCCTTAACAGCTGTAAACACTGTTGTATCAGTCATAACACAGTTAAAACATATCTGTAACACAGCCGTGAGTATAGCTGTAAAATAGCCAGAGCCATAAAATTGCCATAACAGCCGTGAACAAAGATATAACAAAGCTGAAACACCGTTGTAACAGACACAGTGCAGGCAAAATATTACTGTAACAAAGCTCTAAACATAGCTTTAATACAGCCATAACAAGTCAAGACACTGTTATTTACAGTATATAGCGCTTTTTACAATGCAAATTGCCCAATAGCTTTTCAAACACTAGCTACCTACTATTTCTTAAAATGTTGTTTTTAGAAGTTGAAAAAAGTTTTACAGATATGTCTGAACAGTAGCAATACTACTTATTACTAAAGCGAAATCTGTTGGCAGAAATGTAAATACTGCAATTTAATGGGTTTTACATGTGAAAGTGGGTTGAAATTGAGAGCCGGCGTTAGGTGGCTGACGTGTTAGGAGTGCATGAACTGACCTTGTAGCCTGTCTGGAGCAGCAGGAGTCTCCTGCGGATGTCCTCTCTTCTGTCCTCGTCAGGAACAGACAGCAGCAGCTCCTCTCCTCTCCTCAACACCTCCTCAACATGAGCTTTCTCCTCATCCAGCTACAACACAAACACACTCATTCAGCACAAACACATGACGCTTTTTAAACGGCTGTTTGTGTAGACAAGAGCAAGTCCAAAACCTCATAGCTGATGTTTAAAGGAATAGTTCACCCAAAACGTTACATTTGCTGAAAATTTACTCACCCTCAACCAAGCTTATTTTTCATGGGAACAGATTTGGAGAAATGCAGCATCCCAGCCCTTGCTAAGCAAAGGATCCTCTGCAGTGAATGGGTGCCGTCAGAATGAGAGTCCAAGCAGCTGATGAAAACATCACAATAATCCACACCTCTCCAGTCCATCAGTTTACATCTTGTGAATTGAAAAGCTGCGTGTTTGTAACAAACACATCCATCATTAACTTGAAACCATCGCTTCTGGCCACAATACGAGTCCATAATCCATAGTAACACTTCCTCCAGAGGAAAAAGTCCATCCCATGCTTTCCTCTTACATCAAAATCCAGCCACATATTTGTTCATAGCTGTTCTGGCTTGTAAATGGTGTTGGATCCGTGCAGATTTCTCCCCTGATTCAGGGGAGATTACTTTTTTTGCTGGAGGAAGTGTTATTATAGATAGAGGTCTCATATTTTAGCTGGAAGCAACTTTTTAAGTAAAAAATCATCCTAATGATTGATTGCTTTCTGACAAATACACAGCTTTTCACTTCACAAGATATTAACTGATTGATTTGTGGATTATTGTGATGTTTTTATCAGCTGTTTGGACTCTCATTCTGACGGCACCCATTCACTGCAGAGCATCCATTGGTGAACAAGTGATGCAATGTTACATTTCTCCAAATCTGTTCTGATGAAGAAACAAACACTTTTAAATCTGTGATGTCCTGAGGGTTTTTGTTTTTTGGTGAACTATTCCTTTAAAATAAATATACAGCCACCTACAAAGTGTTATGCCATCTCACTTATGAAACTCTCATCAGATGTGTGTTTGAGATGTGTGTGTACCCTCTCATCATCAGGCGTGTGTGTTTTCTCCTGTCGCTCCAGGGCTCTGATAGTAGCCTGTAGGTCTGTTTCAAACAGCTGTATCTGTGAGGAGGAGAGAAGAGGAGCAGACCTCCCATCTGTCACCTCTTGCTGCGGCCGCACCGCCTCCTGTATGACCTCCAGACCAGCAGACACCTGAACACACACAGGCTAATGAGTGTCTGTCCAGCGGCGCGGCTGGAAAACAAGCTCCACTCAGGCCTGTGCTGAGCCGCTGGAGTCGTACCTGAGCAGAGCTGATGTGCTGCGCCACCTTGTGGAAGTTGCGGTTGAGGTCGGCCAGTTTGGGCTCCACCAGCTCTCTGCACGCCGGGCCTCTGCTGGTCATCAAGATTACTGCCTGATCACGAGCACTGTCCACACGCACACTCATTCCCTCCAGCTCACACAACACAGCCTGTCAGACACACACAGAGCGGATTCAATGCATTAATGCATCTTCATGAAACCATGTTTCACTAGACGTAGACAATGTTTGTTTTTATTATCTTCTATCAAAATGTAATTACTTTCTCTGCCAAAATACAAAAATGCAAGAATAATATTAAACAACACTGTAGCCTAACATTAATAATCCAAACAAATCCTGATGGAATAAATTACATTATTTATTGTTGAAAAATCCCTTTTAGTGAAAAGACACAAATGACACAAATAACCAAGTCTGTATGTATGTGTGTGTGTTTGTGTGTGTGTGTTTCAACCTTCATCATTTTCTCTTTCTCGGCTGCAGGCATCTTCTCCATCTCATCCAGTCGTATCTCCGTCTGATAGAGCCATGTGCTGATATGAGCCAAATTCTCATCAAACATCTCCACCTCACGCATGTGATTCTACAACACACACACAGAGCATGCATGATACAGCATTTTTAAGTAAAGTAAATGTGAAATATAATAGGTAAAAAGTAATGCTGTTAAAATATAAACATTTGTAATAGTACCATTATTTTGTAGTTAAATGGAATTACTATGCATATTTTTCCATTTTTAAAACAATGTATGCATTAGTATTGCTGCATTTGATACCTCATGGAAGAATTGGAAAAAATGACAACATGAACACCAATAACAACATTAACAACAATTACAACAACAACGCACACATATATATATATTTGCCAAGTTTGGTTATCCATACTCGGAACTGGTACTCTGCATTTAACCCATCCAAGTGCACACACACAGCAGTGAGAAGTGAACACACCATGAACACACACATGGAGACGAGGGTTCCTATATATGTGGGCTCATACACAAATATACACACACACACACACATTACAATATAATATATAAAACAAAAATGCTGTCCATCCAGTATTGATTTTATTCCTTTTCCAAGAATGATAAATAATAATAATAATAATAATAATAATAATAATAATAATAATAATAATAATAATAATAATAATAATAATAATAATAATAATATATTATATTACATTACATTATATTATGCTCATAAGTTAAATTTCAAAGCTGTACAACTTTGATATTAATGAAATTCTGCCATACAGACTGCTAATGACTGAAACCTCCCTTGTGAGTTAAATTTGCATACAAATGAGTAATTATGAAGGTCTTCCCCCATCATTAACTGATAAATGAGACTCCAGACACAAACTCTGTTGTTTGTGGGTGTTTGTGTGTACAGTTGTGGCCAAAAGTTTTGGCAGTGACCTGCAAAGTTTGCTGCTTGAGCTGTTGTGATATTCTTTCACATTATTTCTTGATTATTGGGTTGTGATCAAATGCCTTTTTAATCATTTCTTAAAGTTCTCGAGGGCCAAAAAATTAACTCTTTCACTGTTTTTTTAATTCCTACACAAAATGACCAGCTAACATTAATTGACTAATTAAATCAGCAGTACCTCTGAAAGTGTGAATGAGGATTTAAAATTCACTTATTCAATGATATCCTTATCAATGTTTTTCAGTATACCATAGAAACATGTGGAAAAATAATCTACAAATACATGTTAATTGAAAAACAAAATAAAATATAATTTCAATATAAAATATAATACAAATAATTAGGTTAGGGTGAAGGTTAGTTAATAGTATTTTTAATTAGCTGATATAAAAACAAAATCTATAGAATATTTAGCTATCTATAAGTGTGTGTGTGTGTGTGTGTGTGTGTGTGTGTGTCATGTGCTCCTATCCTTCTAATCAGTCTTGACAAATCACACAGAACTGAATGAAGCAGTAGTTGGGATGAAGTGAAACTAAATGAGTTAACTGCGTGATGTAAGTTGAAGCAGTCCCTCACCAGAACAGCACTGAGCCAGTCCTCGGTCATTGTGTGCACACGCTCCCAGTCTTCATTGAGCACAAACAGCTGGTCCTCCAGCTGAGCCTCGCTGCCCTCCACTAAAGCCTGCAGGGCGGCGCTCTTCTCCATCACCACAGACAGTTCGCTCTTCTTGCGCTCAGACTCCTTCAACATGCCCTACAGACAAACACTCATGTAACACACACTCAGTGTAAAGCCTGCCTGAGCGAGCGGCTGTCAAACACACTCACGTTGGCCCATGTGATCTCCGTCTCTATGTCGGCAGGCATGTCTCCTGTGCTGAGCTTCTCTTTCAGCAGCGTCTCAGTGTGCATCATCCAGGCCTGCAGGGCGGCGCTGTCCTTCTGCAGTCGCTGAGACAGAGACAAGGCCTTCTCCAAATCCTGCTTCCCCTCTGTCACCTAACCACACAAAATAGCACACAAACTCATTTTACTTTTGTAATGTTATGCATTTCTGAGTGGATTTTATCCACTGGAAACTGATTGGGTGGTGAAAAGTAGAAAAACAGAGGCTGTAGAGGCTGAACGTAACCTTTTACTTTTCAAACCTAAAAGTCGCAAAAGCAAAATGTACAAAAACAAAACAAAAACATGCATATGTTGCTTTTATTGCGGTTTTAACCATGTATTTATAAATGCACACAGACCTGAGCTCCCAGCTCATTGTAGAGTAATTTGAGGGCAGTGAGTTGTTCATCCATTTCTTTAGGATTTTCCGTCTGCTGTTTCTGTACGATCTGTCTTCCTGTTTTAATCACCGTCTCCACCTCCAGTTTCACCTCGCTCAAGATCTTATACAGTTTCTGCATTTGTAAAAACAACACGCACACATAAAGCACAAGCAGTGTGAGTGAGAGTCCATGATGAGGTGGGCTTTTCAGTCTTGTTACTGTAAAACAAACTATTAAACTATTTTTTAGGTAGCTGGAATACAGGTGAAATATAATAATGCCTGTGTGTTTCTCACCATGCATCCGTTTAGGTGGGTCTGGATCTCCTCTGGTTGTGTGTCTTTCAGGTCCAGGATGTGAAGTTCGGCTTTAGCGTTGTCCAGAATCCTCTTGCAGTCCAGCATCCGCTGCTCAAAGTTGGCTGGTTTCTGGAACAGCTGGAATTTGGTACTAATCTCCCGGAGTTTCCGCTAAAACAGAGATACACAAGATAAACTTCAGGGCTGGAATACACAACTATTAAAATCTGAACAGATTTAAAAACACTAGCAATCATTCTCTGGACGGTTCGGTTAATGGTTACAGAGGAAAAACTGGGACCAGTTGCATAAACATAGCCACTATGTTAAGACTGTGTCTTGAGAACTAGAGAACCAACAAGCGTAATCAGACTTACTTCTTGGATTCAAATTAGTTCATCCACTCATTTGATAAATGACTTTAAAATGTTACGACCAATCGTAAAAAAAAAAGAAAAAAAAAAGAGGACTTTTAAAGACTAGTCTAAGCGCTTTATGCAACTGGCTCCGGGGCATTGCACACTAAATGACAATCACACATTACTTGAACATTACTGAATAACACCAAAAACTCTATAAATAAACCCTAAAACTAAAAACCTAATAAAACAAAAAGACTTGACTTAAACTCACTAATTTGATCCAGGTTCAATGACTCAAGATAATCTGATGTGCACACATGCATTCTGTCAAAATATTTGTTGTTGGACATTAAATGTGACATGTAGAATTTTAAACCTACACATAAGTGTATCTTTATCATAGTAGCAACTGTATATCAAAAGCTGGCTAATACTAGCTCAAATTAATTAAATGTGTGTTCCTTTTTATTTATTTTTTTAAGTTGCATTTCCTGTATACTTTTATTTTTAGTAATTAACTAAACCAGGGTGAAGTATGAACAGTGTTTGCATTTCCACTCCTGTCCTGCGGGGGCAGTATTGTGTCTCACCTGTAACTGGTCCAGGAGGGTTCCTCCTCGCACTGGTTTGCCCTCTGGGACAGTCGGAGGCACGTTACCTACATTCCTCCTCCTCAGATCCTCCAGTGTTGCCTCATGGGTGGCTATCTCAGCCTGAATGGCCTGCATTCAGAAGATTTTTAATGTTAAAAGCACAAGAGTAAAAGAGGAATATAATAATATAATGATCAGTCAGTGGTTATTGGAAATCTCGAGTATCTCTGAATATCTACATGTGTGAAGAGTGTGGTTTGTGGCATCTGTTGTGAACGAGGAGCTCGTACCTGGGCTTCCTGTGGCAGCTGTGAATGAGGAGTGTGTGTGTTTATACCTGAGCTTCCTGTGGCAGCTGGAAGGCGTCGATGCGGTCGGTGAGGTACGAGGTGAGCGTCTGGTCCAGCTGCGTCAGGGACGTCTGTAGTGTGTGTAACACCGCCTCGTTCTCTCTCAGAGTCCCCAACTTCTGCTCCAGACACATCTGACGTGCAGCAGCCTACAACACACACACACACACACACACACACACATGAATGTAACACTGCACATCTGATGTGAATCTGAATCAGTTCTGGTGAATCATTTGATCTGTTCACGACAAACACACCAGCTGAGTCAGTTCTTCGTAGCGTGAGTTGAAGCTCTCCAGTTTCTCGCTGATGAGTTCATCCAGAATGCCTCCATCTATGAGAGTCTGGGCCAGCTCTCGAATCTGAGTCCTGTTATCACCCGGATGACGCAGAACCGACTCCAGAGACTGAAAGAGAGACACATCAGGACTCCCATTTACAACTTGGACATGATTTTAACATCCAACTCTGTCAAAAATGTGATCTTACAACAAGCATTCTTAATTTTACAACAAGCATTCGATTCTGGAATTGCGATTGATTTTGGATTCCCAACCCTAATGGGAAATCTGTATGGAGAAATCTTTCACCCTGACTTGAAATTCTCAATGATGTGGTTTAATATCGAAATGACTGTAATTTGGCTGCACATATTTGTCGAAACATGCTGACCCACACCTTTAGCATGGAAGCCGTTACCTCCAGAGTCTCGCTGACAGACTCTGTGTTTTCTGGGACGGTCTCGGGGGCTTGAACTTTCTCCTCCAGCATGTTCAACCAGCCAGACTCCACATCCAGATACTGCAGCAGCTCGATCCAGCAGGACCACACCTCCTGAACATCAGTACAAACACATCAGATATCTCAGCTAGACGTCCAAAGAGGAATCAATCAAATCACAAGGTTTCCTCTGTGTGTGTACCTCGAGCGTGTGGCACTTGCTCTTGAAGCGATCACACAATTTCTGGTAGTTCTGCAGCACTTCATTGAGCTCAGGGCTCAGGTCCGGACCACCAGGGGGCGGCTTACCAAACAGCACATTAATGCTGTCCTTCAAGATCTTTACACGCACTTCCTTCTGTAACACATCCTCTTTAGCCCTCTGAAACACACAGAACGAGAGAGAACCTTTACACAGAGGTCCTGAAGGAAGCATGTAGATAAATAAAGTGTCATTATCATGAAAATCCTTTGGCACCATTACGCCTTTGACACAAGAAACTAGAATAACATTGTCAGAGCTTTAGAAAAAAAATAGTGCTGTCAAATGATTAATTGCGATTAATCGCATACAAAATAAATGTTTTCTTTGCATATGATATATAAATACACATACAAAGTGAATATATTTTTTATATTTAAAATGTATTTACTGGTCTATATTTATATTCATATAATTTATATTATAAATAAATATATTTAATATATAATTCTAACATTTTTCTGAAATATTTACATGATTCTGTTTGTATTTATGTTACATAATAAATATACACAGTACACACACAGATATTATTGTAAACAAAAACTTCTTTGGATGCAATTAATCGTTTGACAACACACACACACACAAAATAATACAGATAAAAAACAATAAACACATTCACAACAAAACAATAACACATGGAAAAACATGCTCAAATTTTTTTAATCATAAAAAAGTACAACTTTACATTCATTTTTACTAATTAATGTTTAATAAACAATATGCAATGCTTTGAAGATCACTTGTTTATGTATACTCAAAAGATAACAGATAAAAAATACCAGTCTCAGTGTTTCAAAACTGAAAATATTAAAATATTTTTTTTTATAGAAAATAAAAGCTTGACGTAAACATTAGAACACTAATTAAATTAATAAATGCTATAACAGTATATAAATAATACTAAAACAGTACTGGAAAATACAAGAAGCGTAACTATACATTAAAAAGCAATACAAAATATAATGCATAAAATAATTAATAGTGAAAGTTATTATAGAACTGTTATGTTCTACCTTCATCTCCTGCAGCGCCTCGTCCAGCTCCTCGGGGCTCTTGTACTCAAAGTCTCTCATCAGAAACTCCTCGTCCACTTGAATCATCCACTCGCGCATCTCTGCCACGTCTTTCTTCAGATTCATCACTTTCTCCTGACCCTCACTCACACGCTCCTCGCGCCTCAACAACTGCAGATAAAATCCACCTTAACATGACTTATCCCAGAAGAGCATGCTCCTGAATCAAGCCGGGTGGGGAAGTGGCTTACTCAATGCTTTCTACTTGGAAAAAAACACCTTGTACAAGCTCTTTCCTTGCTGTGCAGCTAAGAGATGTTAAAGGGATAGTTCACTTTTGGTATGTTTTAGCTTATCTCAAGGGCATCCAAGATGTAGGTGTCTTTCTTTCCGCAGTAGTTTCCATTTGGACATTTTTAGGTCAAACCGTTCTTGTCTGTGACTCATATAATGGAGGTCTATGGTCAACACCTCAAAGAGCATGCACAGAGGAGTCCAAATTAAACAATTCCCCATCGTAAGTACACATTGATGACCTAAGACACGAAACGAGTGGTTTGTGTAAGAAAACAAACAGTATTTATATTGTTTTTATCTCTTGTACACAAACACGTTCAACTGATTTGAGTGCGCGAGTGCTTCCTGATGTGACGTGTGCGCGCGCTCTGGCTTTAGTCTGTGCAAGCGCGGAAAGCGCCGGAGGTGATCTCTCGTGCATCGGCTGCAGCAGCACGTCTTCAAGCCTCAGAGAGACAGAGATCTCTTCAAAATTGGTGGTGTTTTAGTAGCAAGTGTTGTGAGATGCCAACAGAAGTGGAGAGCAAATGTTGTCACGAATGGAACAACTACAAGACGACGATGAGGACATTGACAGTATCCCATCACACATCCTGCCTGACTGAAGATCCTGAGTTTTCTCCGCTGTTGAGATGCAGCGTTTTGCACATTGTGTTTTGTTTGCCACGTATAAACTGGAGGCGACGTCCAATGCCAGAGGGAGCCAATGGCACGCTGTCAATAGAGTGAGTAATGTGTTGTATTTTTATTATAATCGCAACGATTATAGGGTGCATTATAAACAAATTAATTAATTACAATTACTGCATTATATTTCAGATAGTGCAGATTGGTGGGGTAGCGTGTGGTAAACAGTAAACAATGAGTGACGTATATGCGCGAGAGATCACTTCCAGCACTTTCCGTGCTTGCGCAGACTAAAGCCAGAGCGCGCACGCATCACATCAGGAAGCACTCGCGCACTCAAATCAGTTGAACGTGTTTGTGTACAAGAGATAAAAACGATATAAATACTGTTTGTTTTCTTACACAAACTGCTCGTTTCGTGTCTTAGGTCATCAATGTGTACTTACGATGGGGAATTGTTTAATTTGGACTCCTCTGTGCATGCTCTTTGAGGTGGTGACCATAGACCTCCACTACATGAGTCACAGACAAGAACGGTTTGACCTAAAAATATCCAAATGGAAACTACTGCGGAAACAAAAGACTCCTACATCTTGGATTCCCTTGAGGTAAGCTAAAACATACCAAAATTTAATTTGAAAGTGAGCTATCCCTTTAAGGCCATTGCATTCAGTGTTCTGTGTTCATCTTTCGCACCTCTTTACTGAGCGTGTCCCAGCGTCTCTGACTGTGGTCCAGCTCCGTCTGGCCCCAGCTGATCAGACCATGTACTGAGCTCTGCTGCACGGCCGCCACGTTCTCCTTCATCTGCTTCAGAGACGAGTCCACGCTCTCCATCTCACTCACCAGCTCCTGCACAGACACATCTCAAACATCACTCACTTCTTCAGAGAAACTCACACACAATCTCCAGCTGATTTCTCAACCAGTTTAAACTATGTCTAGCAAACCAGCTCAACAAGTCCACCACGGTGGTTAACCAGGACAACCCTGGACCTGCTGATAAACCAATTAAACCAGCGCCAAACAGCTAGAAACTGTGTAAAACTAGCAGCATTAAAGACCTGATATACTTCAAGTGAAATCAAAGAACAAACTAGTGTGAACAATCAATTTTCACCTTATTAAAGCTCATCAGATGTCCACAAATAAAAACATAACACCGGACAGCTGATTTATAGCAGGTAATGAAATGTAATTTTAACTGACAGCTGCTCTGACACTGCTAATTTAAGTTTAATTCTGTAAAGTTGCTTGTTTTAAATCAATCTATTGTATAACATGAAGTTTTGAATCACATGCTCATGCAAGCAAATCCACATTGCTATGATCAGAGGCTTCTTTAAAATGATAGTTCACACAAAAATGAACATTTGCTGTTAATTTACTTAAGACCTTTTTCTTCAGTAGAACAAAAACACTGTGGTGCTTGATAAAATGCAAATCAATGGCTACCTTCACTATGAAAGTCAAAAAATCTGAGAACACAAAGAAGTATTCATGTCTCCAGCCGATATATTGAGGTCTTATGAAGCGAAATGATCGGTCGGTGCAAGAAGCTAACCTAAAATTATTACCTGTAATCCTGAGCCTAAGACAAACAGTCAGGAATGATGTTCAGTTTGTGAATGAATAACCTTTTCGAACCAATTCTTTTTGGTCAACTAGTTGTAACAGTTCACAAAATCAGACTGTAGCGTCTACATTTAGCATCTAATCCTGTGATGAATGAACTCATTCAGAGCTTGTGATATGAACACGCATAAAGTGAAGCCAAATTCACTTTTTTTATGGTTTCTCATCGTTTGTGTGAAAAGGTGAGCTGATGGAGACTAGTTTATTCACATTATATGCTTTAGACTTGTAAAACATCCACGTTTCCCATCATTGTTAGATGCTTTGATGATATAATTTTCATATACGTATATACTGCATAATTGCACGAACTAGTTAATTGAACCAGATGATTAAAACAAACGGTCCAAAAGAACCCGTTCACAGAAAAGGATCAGAGTTCCCTGTCTGCCTGAGGCACTGGATTACAGGTAATGTTATAAATAATGTTCAGTTTCTTGCACAGACTGATTGTTTCGCTTCATAAGACCTCAGTATATCATCAAGAACCACAGGTATTAATTCTGTGCTGCCTGTATATGCTTTTGTTTTGACTCTCAAAGTGCCGGTAGCCATTGACTTTAATTTCATAAAATCCCCAAAAACCATGGTTTCAACTAAAAGTCATCTGTTCTACTCAAGAAAACAAGTCACCTATATCTTGGATGGCCTGAGGGGGGAGTAAACTAACAGCAAATGTACATTTTTGGCTGAACTGTGAGTATATTGATGTTTTCATTGAACTAGCTGGATTATTCACCATGAATGACTTATTGAATGTGTTGACCTCTGACCTTGCACTGGTTGAGTTCTTCCTGTAGTTTGTCGGCGTGACTGAATCCGCCGGTGTCTCGAGACAGCAGCTCCTCGACAGCATCCAGCCAGCGCTCCACCTCCTCACTCTTCACCTGATCCACATCAACACCACCGTCACAACACACCACATCCATGCAGAGACAAGCATCTCGATCAGGCTGATGGCAGAGCTCTCACCTTTGTGTCCTTCATGCTACCCAGAATGCACTGCAGCATGCTGAGCTGATCCTGGGCGGCGGTGGAGAGCTCGGTCCAGGCCTGCTGCTCTGCTGCCCCTGACGCCTTCTGCGGCTGCTGCTCTATCTCAGCACAAAGTGCCTAGAACACAGATTGACCCAGAAGCGGTCCCCAGGTCATACTTTAAATCATCAATACTAATATTATATCTCTTAGAAAACAGCCACTGAAGTAACCAAGAATGAATTCCCTGCCAAACCATTACAGTTATGCTGTAAAATTATGATCAACTGACTTGGGAAACAAATTATGTGATTTCAAGTAAGACCAGTTTGATAAACTTGAGAAACTATGGAGACATCTATCATTAATATAGTATATAGAATCAAGTAATACTTGAAAATTTATTATTTGCATAACACTTGACCACATTTGAGACACAAAACTGGGGTTATTATTATTATTTTTATGTATCTGTTCAAATGTTTGTTAACTAGATAAATTTGAATTTAAAATATATGTTTTGATGAAAAATAATAAATAAATAATTTGAAATCTTGCCCTGGGAACTAACTGAAATAAATTTAAGTGGAAGTATTAAAATTACTAAAAATGATTTTTTTTTTTTTATAAAAGCTGAATAGAAAAGCACATCAAAATGACTTTAGAACTATGAAAATGAGAACTGAAAAACAAAACTAAAAGCTAAAAAAAAATACATTTTAATATTACAATTATTAAATAATACTAAATACTGATAAAAATTTTGAGAACTAATAAATGCTAATGATAAATGAGTAAATACTAATAATAAATTAATAAATACTATAATATTGTACAATACTAAGGTAACACAGCACAAAAATATCGCAGACTAAAAATGTTTCTAGAATTCGTGCAGTAAATTTGTAAAGTAACGTATCGTAACCTAAAGTAAAAGTAAAAAAGTTAAATAAAATAAAAGATGCATCACAGTTCACCATAACTGCATGCGAAGGTTAGCAAAGTGTCTTCAAAATACCATACAATGAAGAAAAAGGAAAAAAAAAAGATGTCACTTTTTTTCTATTTTTTAATGACATGGTAACTACTGTTAAATTGAGACTTAGATATGCTGGTTTTGGATATGCTTGGATATGCTGTTTTTTGTTATGCTTAAAAACTTATTTGTGATATGTAAACACCTATTCAAAAGTGTGTTTTACTTTAATGCTTACTGTACACATTCTTGAACTACTGCTGAAAATGTACAAACGTTTACCAATTCACTTCTACAAAAATGGCTTGCACACATTTTTCCATGAAAAACACATCTTGGAAATCCTTACTTGTTGTTGACTCACATGCATAAAATGTAATAAGAGTGCAGAGTGCAGTTCTTCATTCACACCCACAGATGGAGACACAGCTCAACCCACAATCACCTACAAGCCCTCCAAAAACCACTTCCACTAACACAGAAACAAGTTTCTGCCTCTCACAGCCCATAATCAGCTCTTGTGTATGACAGACATCACATAGCTGGATGCAGGGTCATATTCAGTCCGTCTGTGTGGGCCGGTGAGAGCTGTGCAGACGTGCCACGTGGACATCGTCGGCTCAGGCCAGAGACCAACACAGCAGAGTATAAATATTTATAGAAATTTAAACCAATGCCAGCCAGCATTTGCTCACTTAGCCACTGGCGTTCTTCCCATCATTCATGGAGTTAATGAAAGAAACATCCAAAAACCAAACGCTAACAGAGAATCCACATATGGCACAATGCTAGATCAACACACCAACAGACCTGAAATTTCCCTAATGTCACCACACCTTTAGAATATTGTCTTTTTGTAATTATCATCAACGTTATTGTCCTTGATATGAACGTGCTTTAACTCTCATTGATTTACTGTAAAGGGCAAGAGTGACTTCAAAGACATTGTCTACAACAGATCAATTCTGCGGCCAATCAGATGTATTCAACAACTTTCATTTCAGGTAAATAGTCTTCACTGGCAGGTGTGTCTTAACAGGCTTGCATACCCTGCACACAAGCATCCCTGTCATACACACACACACACACACACACACACACCTGAGCTTTAACGACTCCCTGTTCAGCTGTGGGGATGTCTCTGATATCAGCGATGACCGTGTTCAGTCTGGACTCCATCTGCTGCAGCGCTCTGGACCCCACCAGCCCGGACAAAACTACAGAGACACAACGACAAATTACACACAGATCCATCACTCCAGCCATACAAGAGCAATTCATATTGATTTACAAAACGATTCTTAAGAGAAAGTGTGTTTTGGTCACTTTTCGTTCCGTTCAACACATTTTAGCAGTTTAGTCTTTCCGTGTCAGATAAGATAAGCTCATAAAACTGCATTTTAAGATACATATGCTAAATGACATGATATACATGACACGATACAATACAATGTATCATATTATACTTTATACTATATGATATGAATGAATATGTCATACAGTATATCCCAAATGACATATATATGTTATGATACTATTTGACACAATATATATGATATGAATGAGTATATGATATATATGATAAATGACATAATATGGTATGATACAGACCTATGATTGGAATATGATATGATATGGTATAAAATCTATGGCATGATATGCTACAGGGCTATGATGATACTCAGGTGTTATGGGTGGTGCATTTTCACATTTCTGATTAATAATGTATGTGAACCAGCTCTTTCAAAGATGTTTATTTGTTGAATATCTGAGAGGAGACGAAAATAACTGCCTGCGACTCATTTGTGTTTGTCATTGTGTGTGGGTGTGCATTTCTTAGCTTGAATCCCAGATGTTAGAGGTCAACAGATCAAATCATGGAACATTAGCTTTCCGACTGTCCCACGAACATTCAACTGTTTATATTTAATGCAGCCATACCTTGGGGACAAAACTGCTGGAAAATTGCCCAAAATGACTGAGACCAAAAGAGGACATACCCGAAGGCAAAGATAATTAAAAAATAAAGTAAAAATAATGCATGTTTTCTTTAAGGGATAAGGGTTTGAGCTAGACATTATAATTAGGCAAGGCAAGGCAAGTTTATTTATACAGCACATTTTATACACAATGGTAATTCAAAGCTAATTCTTTACATAAAAGTAAAATAATCATAAAAAGTAATCAATAAAACAAGGAATTTAAAAACTTTTTAAACCATTTGAAAAATATTTAAAATTAATTTAAAACAGTGGGCAACATAATAACTAAAAGCAGACTGCCTTTGTTTTGTGTGAACCCTTGGTATTTCTAACTGACGCGATCCTAATGATCTGAGTGGTCTGTTTATATTGTGTGAGCATATCTCAGTTTTCAGAATCACATCAAGATTCCTGACTTGATTTTTAGTTGTTTCACCCCTAGAGTCAAGGTATGTATTCAACTTGAGAACTTCAACTTTGTTTCCAAATGCAATGACTTCAGTTTTTTCCTTGTTTAACTGAAGAAAGTTTTGGCACATCCAACTGTTAATTTCATCAATACATTGGCAGAGGGAGTCAATGGGGCTGTAGTCATTTGGAGGCTAGGTAAATCTGGGTATCATCAGCATAGCTGCAATTTGGTTCTTTCTCATGTTTTGATTTAGTGGGAGCATATACAGGCTAAACAAGAGCGGTGCAAGAATTGAGCCTTGTGGGACTCCACATGTTATGGATGTTCACTTAGACTTCTGCTCTATCTTACATGGGGGGTTTGTCAGTCTCAACAATAGCAAAAAGAGTGCAAGCGTTGTTACTGTTTTAGCTTGTATATTTATAATAAAGCTATTACAAAGCCATTTGTATCTGTTTTAGCTAATTGTAGTCTTTATTTATACAACGCTATAGTTAGCTTTAATATAAATACATCAGTAGTCTATGGTATGTTAATCTGCTAAGCAAACATGTTTGTGTGTTTATTTAACTACACTTTGAGCACAAAATGGTTCCAGACGTTCGCTAAAAAAAAAAAAAAAAAAAAAAAAATCATCATTTTGGGACATTTTAGGAAAATCTATTTTTAAGAAAGAAACATTGTTATTGTTGCCATTTTCATTCTGGTTTAGTCTAATTTATTTCTGAAAGGTTTTCAGAATGGGGTCAGTCTATGGTCATAATTAGCTGTATGTAAAACAATAGAAGTCTATGGTATGCCCTCATTTTACATGGCTGGCTAAATGTGGGTGTGAGAGAGATTTGCTCAAGCTTTAAGGTTAAACACTGATGTACTCTTACTTAGAGCTCTTTCTAGCACACACACACACAGCGCACACATACACACAAACTCTGGAACAGGTTTATCAGTGTGTAAAAGCTTTCTCATGGGCCACACTGAAGTTACAGCCATAAATAGACTGCTCTCTCTTAGTCTGGCTCTGCTCTTGTTGGCTCCACAAATGATTTAACCTGTTGCATAAGTCACTATTTCTGTCTTTAAATAAAACTGAAGAGAACAAGACAAACAGAGACAGAGAAACAGAGGCACTGCACACCTTGGCACCAATTCAAACCCCGGGACAAATAAAAATCTCAGTGAGTCTCAATCTTTCTGTAGATCTGCTCCAAAACCTAGTGAACTTAGTGATCCTCGAAACACAAAAACAGATGTTTTTATCCAAAGTGACTTCAAAATGAAAGAAAAACTTGGCATTGTTTGCACCATGTACTGTACTTATGGTGTACTTATATTATGAACTTCTGTTGAGGTTCTCAAATGAGCACCTAATGGACACTTTACTATACCATGAGTTTGGTTTCACATTGTTAGCTTAGTAACATGCTAACGGCTCTGCTGCGCTAGCTGTGTGGAGTGATTACCTATGTCGAGAGGTTGAAACTTGAAGGAGCATTTTGGTTTTGTGTGCTGCCTAATGGACAGCTCACAAACTTCTATGGTACTTTTTTGTCATTTTTGGAGCTTGACAGAACCAGTTACAGTCTGTTTTACAGTATGCAAAGTACAGGTTGGACATTCTTCAAAATGTATTTTTATGTTTGACAGTATGAACAAAGTGATATGCGATGACATGACATGAGGGTGAATAAATAATGACTTTGTTGGCTGAAATATTCCCTTTAAAATGCAATCCTTTAAGAATGTGTATTGTTCTTTTTTTCCAGAAGTGATTTCATTTCTCTATATTTGTAGCTTGGATAGAAAAGCTCAACTACCGGTTTTCAAAATCCCAAGTTCCCTCAAATTGCAGACTGGAGTGACATTCTTTAAATGTTATGAGAGCGTAAGTGTAAAGGCTGCAACTTGGAAATGTATACCTCTAGAAATGTCCTGCCGCCGCATCTTGACCTCTTGAATAGTCGTGCTGTGGCGTGATGCCAGCGCTGTCACATTGGGCCTCATGGTATCAGGGGCACCAGGTTCTGCGGCCAGACGCTCCGTCTGAGAACAGAGATCTTCCACCTGTGGCTGAAGCTTTTCCAGCTCTGCTATTCGAGTCTGAAACACAGTACAGTAAAAACAGTACAGATTTGCTCTGTTAACAACTCTATGTTACACTGCAAAATCACATAAGCCATTCAGACTGGGATTTAACTTGTTGCTACAATCTTAAAAATAAAGGTTCTTTGTTTTGATTTTTATCTGATAATAAAATAATCAAGAGAACTTTGTTTCACCATTTTGTGCAATGGAAAGGTTCTATAAATGTTGACAGTTCTTCATGGAACCATCAATGCCGAAAAAGAACCTTTATTTTTTTTTTAAGAGTATGCTGCTAGATTCCCTTTAACATCTGATTTAAGTAAAGTGTCTTGAATAAAAACTGCCTTGTATTTGACTGACCTCACAGTCATCTTTGAGTGACTGGAGTTCCTGCTGGTTGTCCTTGGCTCTAAAACCTTTTGTGGAGAGCAACCACTGCTCCTGTTCCTTCAGGAATTCATTTACAGCCTTCAGTCCTGATTGAACCGCTGCCACTCGCTCTAGAACTTGAGCTCGGTTCCTCAGATCCTGGATCAGGTTCTGGCAGCTCTCCCATTCTTCATGCAGAGAGTCCAGGCCAGAACGGGCCTCCTCTGAAGGCAGACCCTCTGTATAGACAGTTAGAGTGATTTTAATCAGTAGGAGAAAACAGGAACCATCATTTATCGAGAAAATCACTCACAATCCCCCTACCTTTCTCCAGCTGTTCAATCATCTTTTCTCCTTTCTGCACCAACTCTTTCACTGCCCCCTCGTTTTCAGCAAGCTCCATACCCAAGGTCTACAGATATAGGAAAAATATATTCAGTAGACCAAATATGTGGACAGGTAAATGTTAGTGTTTTAATAAATCACCTGTAGATTTTCCTTCAGGACAGGACTGTCTTCAGCAGCTCTGGCAGATGACTTCCATGCAGCCAGCCGAGACAAAAGCTTGGGAACATCAGTTTCAGCTCTAAAAAACATAAAAAACATCACACCGGGTTCACATGAAGGAGTGCTACAGCTAAGCAGAACAACAGAGCAGTGTGCTAAATGTGTATAAACTGTCTAGCTCATGCTAATGTATTCGGTTTAACACTTTCATATGGTTGGAATAGAATTCGCTGCAATAAAGTGACCGCACATTCGAACACATGCTTGCTTTACACCCTCTCAAGTTAACTTTTTGTTATTGCAAAAATAAGACAAAAGTGCAAGCAAAAAATACAAAGTATGACCGAATTTTACAAAATCTCAAAATCCTGGAGGGACTGATTTTGGACTTTGTACAAGGAAGAGGTGTGTTTTTCTTACAGTCTCCTGAACTCTCCATCTGAATCAAGATGTCTTCTTTTTGGTGGGGCGGGTGGCGGTAGCTCTCGGTCGCTGCTGGTGAAGGTTTGCTCCATCCGTGTTGTTACTGTTGTGACAGTCTCCATGAATATCTTCTCCTGTACCTGGGGCATCCCAGTCACGGACACCGCTTCAGTTACCTGGTAAACAAACAGACACTTGGAATCAGTGTCACATAGAAAGCTAATGTGCATTAACAAACACATGAGATGCATGTATCTGACTTGGCTGGAGCAGTCCTCTAGTTTTTGGACCAGGTTGTCCCAGCGTTGGGTCAGTAGGTCTGTGGCTTCTTCGATCCTCTGAGCTGCGGCTGGACTGTTTAACAGCACCATCACATCCTGTCCAGCATCTGACAGAGCACTCAGGGCCCGCCGCTTCTGAGCCATATCCTCCTTGAGATTCTGCAAAGAATCATAGGCCAAAACAGCAATGGTCTTATCAACCTGGTAGATTTCAGTTTTTATTTGTAAAACCTAAGTTTACAATCTTAAAATTAAAATGATTTATGTTTTGAAAACATTGATTATTTAAACATAGATCCAAAACTATGGAAAAGTAATAAAAAACCTCCAAATATGAAATATGTGTGTTTGTCTACTCACGGCTAAGCTGCGGGCGCTGGCATTTATTTCACTAGGGTCTTTAAAATCACTGGTCTGAACTTCACTCAACGCCTTCTCCTTATCTGCTAGCCATGATCCAAATAAACTCTGAATGGAGGAGAAGAAAGTTGATTTGCCAATACCAGAAATGCTTCATCATTCATATGTTGTTCCATATAAAAAGAGTAAATAATCATACTACCCTACCTTAAATGGTATACTGGCATAAAAAGCTTTAAATTAATGTAATATCATAGACGATATTCCCTGATTTACATCACAGTTCAGTTTGCAGACTGATGGAAGCGGTCCAGATGGAGGAAGTGTGAAAACAAGATTGTGTGGACTCTACACTAATGATATCATGGGTCAATGGTAATGGTATCTGCAAGTCATGAACTACCATAATTGAATCTCACCCTTTCCCAGAATGCAGCCAAAACTGTTAAAATAGCAATCTGACCCATAAATGCATTCAATGAACGTTCCAAGTCCAAGATTAGAGCACAATACAATGGGGCCCAACACAGAGCCCTGAGGCACACCTCTGATTATTTTTTGGCCAGAAGCTTTAGTAACTTCAGGTTTGTTCTAGATTGAAATTAATGTATGTATGGGCAAAACCAAACATATTTAAAGGATTAGTTCATCCAAAAATGAAAATTCTATCATTATTTACTCACTCTCATGTTGTTCCAAACCCATAAGACCTTTGTTCTTCTTCAGAACACAAATTAAGGTATTTTTATAAAATCTAAGTGGTCCGTAAATGTTATCATTGTTTTCGTTGTACAAAAAAAAGTATTCTCATAGCTTCGTAAATTTACAGTAGAACCACTGATGTCATATGGACTATTTTACCGATGTCCTTGCTACATTTCTGGACCTGGGAATGTTGCGGTTGCATTTCTGTCTACGTACAGTCAGAGAGCTCTCTGATTTTATCCAAAAATTTTCAATTTGTGTTCCAAAGATTAACAAAGGTCTTGGAAGGTTTGGAACAATTTAAAGTTAAGTAATTAATGACAGAACTTCAATTTTGGGGGGAGCTAACCCTTTAAGTACTCAAACATTATTACTCAAAAACTATTAATCATGAAAGCAATTTTTATTTTTTTTAATTATTGCAATTATTTGAAAACATGCATAAAAAGGGACTCATTATGAATTTTGTGATTGTTACACTGGAATGTTGGATTTTTGGTATCAGGCCTCACCTGGTCATCAAGCAGACGCTGCCACACAAGTTGCATTTCCTCTAGTTTGTTCCAGCGCTCCTCTGTCCAGCGACACACTGCCGCCCAGCGCTCTCCCAGTGACTGTAAAGAACAGAAGGAAAAACAAAAAAGGGAAAGTTATTCACTGAATGACTTTTCACACACTTTTACGGCCTCTGGGAGTGTCAAATGTCTGTTCAGTTCCAAGTTTATTGCTGTGCTGCATCCAATGAATTCTCAATACTGTGTCCAACATTAACAGATCTCATTCTTTAGAGAAGCTATCAGTAAAGGCATGGAAAACAGCTTGGTTTAATTACCTCTGCACTTTAGGTAGGAAGAAACTTACTGAAAAATTAATTCTTTACTACATTCAACTGAACTAGATTGCCATACAGCATTCGCCTTGATCTCTATAAATTTGATCAAACAACACTGTACAATGGTACAGACACATCTTTTCCTCTTAAAACAGTAATAGTTCAAGATTTCCTTACAGATAGCAGGAGTTAAATTACCCTAACCCTAACTGAATATAACCAGTAACGACAGCTAGACCTAATGAGATAATTTTCATAAAAACACAAACATGGTTATGCCTTATATTTTACTACATTTTATGGTGATATACGAATATTACTTCTTAAGAAACATCAGCTGACACTGAATTAAAAATAATTTGTATAATTGAAACAAGTGAGTTATATCATTTGTATATCTGAGGGCAATTACAGCTCTGATAATCACTCTCTGAATAGCCATTTCATAATTACAGTCATTTCGACTCATTTTATCCTGCATGTTGTCCTCTACCTGCAGTTGTTCCTCCAGGGCAGCAGTGGCACTCTCCCCGCTGTTCTCATCCACGACCACAACCATGTGCGTGAGAGAGTTCACCTTTACCTGTTCCAGCTCCAGATCATTCTGCAACACCTGAGGAAAAAACAAGGAATAAGAGGTCAAAAGGTTAAGGAATGGTCTAATGTACACTTTTATTACATTTTAAGTTTCATAATTTACCCAGAAAAGAGAAAATGCACATTAAGACAAATCACCAATCACCATATTATCATATGAAATAATAATAATAATAATAATTATTGAATTTATTTCCCCACATTGCAACTATTACAACAATGATTTTATGTATGCATGCATGCATGTATTTATTATTTTACAGGAAATAAAACAGAACTAGAAGCTGAAACATGAAAATAATGCCACAATGCAAAGCCTTAATTACATTTAATTAAAAATACTGGTCTTATTTCGTTAAATCAGATAAAATGTCTAATACCTTTCTTTTAATTATAGGTCAAGTCTTCCAAGGGCATGTTTTTAACAGGTTTCTCAGACTTAAGTTTGGGGCGGATATTTTTCGACTCTGTACTGTGTCAAGTATGAAAGTGTAGATGTGCGTGTCTCTGTAAATAATGTGGAAGCACTAGGGTGTTGTGGGACCCTTCCTATGAGACTGCGAGGCACCTAATTGTAAGCATGTGTGTGGGAGCGAACATTTATGTGTGTGTGTGTGTTCTCCATTCGCTAAATGAACAAACACACAGAGGTCATGTTTGCCCCTCGTTCACTGGGGCGTGTGTTGATTTGCTTATTCATTCTTCTCACAACTCAATCTCCTTCTCTCTATCCTTTCAGCATCCATGATACATTCACGTCAGGGATCAGAAAGAGAAAGCTTTTATTTGTGAACAGGTTGTGTACACAGACGGGATCTCTGATGAGAGTCATTCATTAACTACTCAAGTCTCCTTGGCAATGTTTTACTGCACAGAGGTTACTATTTTAGGAGACTTTATCAATGCTAAGTATACACTTTGTCTCATAATGTTCTTTTTATGTTTCTAATCTACAGTGTATCAACTGTGATCAAGTTACAATCTGAAACCACAGGTTTACTTTTCAGCCCAAATGCTGAATTCAGACGGTTGGGTAAGGAAGAGCTGATAATTGTTCATAATCAATAACCCAACTGTGGTGGGTTGGAAACGCAGATTTGAAAGAGCATTACATGTCATGCAAGTTCAAGTGCATTAGGCTTAACTTCACCTATCTGTTTCACCTTCGGATTATTACTATCGGCTGAGTTCTGTGTTCATTTGAACCCTGCAGTATAGTCATTTTACAACTTGGTCAAATCAACCCAGCACTGGATTCATCATTTTTAAATCAAGCAGTGTTGCCAAAATAAACCAATTTGGGTTGTTTTTAAAGAAATAGTTAACCCCCCAAAATTAAAATTTGATGAAAAAGTACTCTCCTTAAGGCCAACCAAGATGTGATGAGTTTATTTGTTCATCAGAACAGATTTGGAGAAATGTAGCTTTACAAAACTTGTTCACCAATGGATCCCAAGCAGTGAATGGGTGCCGTCAGAAGGAGAGCCCAAACAGCTGATAAATGACTAAATGCTACATTTTTCTCCAAATTTGTTCCCATAAAGAAACAAGCTCATCTTCAAGAGGTCTGATGTTGAGAAGATTTGTAGCATATTATTTTATATTTTTGGGTGAACTATTCCATAAACTTTTTGGAGTGTATAATTTTGTGATGCATCACAATGTATCATGAGACACCATGACATAGATGGCGATACCAAGTCCTGCTTAGAGAATCAAATACTTCTCTTACTTTGTGCTGCTCTATCTGGGCCAGATATCCCTCCATGTCTCCCGCTATTGGCTCGGTCTCCATCTTACGGATCCGCCCCTCTGTCAGCGTCAGCCAATCAGAGAGCTGCTGGAGCTGCTGTTGCTGAAGGTCCATCAGAACCTCATGAAGTCTGAAGACAGAGGAGAGAGGACAAATTCAAGCTGACTCTTCAGACAGAAGTCTTCAGTAGGAGTGTGTCTGTACCTGGACTGACGGTCCATGCTGGCGACCCGCAGGTTTTCCCAGCGGGAGTTGAGCAGTGTCATCTGTTCTCGGATCTCTTCCTCCTCTTCCTCACTCAGGTGGCCTTGAGCGATCAGCTGGTTTCCCGCCTCTAAGACGTTACCCACGCTGCTCTGGTGAGCTGTCAATTCCATCATGAACGCCTGAGGAGGCAGAACCACACATCAGTCACCAGCATGACTACAAACCATCTTCACAGACGTCTTAGAGACTATGTATTTGTAGTGATTGCGAGAGAAGGAAAGTTTTCTTATATAATAAAGAACCATAACAGCTTAATATTATTTATGCATTTATTTATATTTGATAAGTAGTCATGTAATAAGCAGCTGCACCGTTGGATGGTTTATCACAGCATATTGCATTTTAAAATAATTATTTCCTCAAGTCATACAGTTCATCATACTTACTGTAGGGTTTTATTTTTGTCAAAGAAACATGGAAACTGTTTTTTTATTTTATAATAAAATGTGTTGACATTAATAAATGCTTAAAGTATAAACTGTAAATATATTTAATTTTACAGCATTTATTAATCTATGTTGAATTTCATTTACGGCATAACTTTATCCAATGTCTTATAAAATATCTGTTTAATTTTTCTACATTTCTGTTTTCTGTTTTAACTTTTTGTATATTCTGTATTAATGGTTTAAATAAGAATGAATTTTATTGAATATTAGGGGTGAAACAGTACATTTATTTGTACCGAAAATCTACATTTTATGCATGTTTACTGAACAAATTTGTACATTTTTTAAGGATTAAACTTATTAAAATTAAAGCTGAATTTAAGTTTGGGCTCTGTTGTTTATTGTAATCTTATAGTAATGTGAAAGGGCCCCTTGTAGTTTACAGCAGGAGCTTAGGTAGAATTTTATCCCTAGGAAAACTTTAATTGTAATTGAATTTAGTTTTTTTTTGTTTTGTTTTTTTGTTTTCTTGCTAAACCGAAACCATACCGAACCATGACATTAAAACCGAGGTACGTACCGAACTTACACCTACCCTACTGAAATGTATTAATTTATTACAGCTTTAACAAAAATTGGTCCCTTTGAAATCATGATACTGTGTTTTGTGATTTACTATAAATTTATATCTATAAAAAATATCAAATAAAATAAAATTTAATATTTTTTATGTAATTAGTCTATTAAAATGTATTAAAATGAAAATACACAATTCTTTTACAACACATCATTGTATTTTCATTTTTATTTTGTCAAAAATGTTTACGGTTTAAAGGTTTACTGATAAAATTCAAACAATGCTAAAATATTTCTGCCATAATTTCTTCAAGTTAAACCAAACTTTTATTTGGGTGGTTTTCCGTGAAGATCAGATTCAGAAAATGTTTTGCTCAAATGAACCAGTGAAATGCTGGTGCAGTGACTCTCAGAGCAGCTCTGGAGACGATGTCTTCATATAGTGAGACTTTTATAGAGAAAATGTGTCGCTCATTCACACGGTGTCTTATGATCTACTCTTGAAACAATCAAAAAAAAAAAAAAAAAATGACGTAACAAACCATTTGAACATTATCTAAATCTCTGATGTTTTTAACCAGAGTGCAAAGACAAACAGGTTCAAGCTTCAGGAAAAGCCCAGTGCTCAGAGGATCTCCAGAGCTTTCCTGCATTTGCCTTGCTTTTGTTTCTGCGTCAGCGCCTCACATTAGCCTTCACTTTCTGACAGGAATATAAACCTGGCCCTCCTGCTCTGGATCCATTGCTCAGGAGCGAGTTTATGTGCCCGGCTCTGCTGTCTCTCTGCCTCACAGAATTCCTCACATACCTGGCATGTTCAGAGCATGTTCTCCAACAGGACGGGAACATGGAGCATCTCAACACGGGACATGCTAACACTTAAAGTCCTCGGGTCAGAAATGGGAAGTTTCATGGTTTGAGGAATTTTGTTAGTAACAATGAAATCCTAATTAAGCTTCTTCTTCATGTGAGACTAAATTTAGTCTGTATCTCCTCTTAAAGTTTTCAAGTTATAGCCACCAAAACTCAGGTCAGACATTCAGACTGATCTGACTTACAGTTTTCATAAACCCGATGATCGAAATAAAAACTTTCATTGAGGTGGTCAAACCTTTGTATTTGTGAAAGACTTGAAGTGTCTTTAAGTTGCCAAACACTAGTAAAGCTTAACGGATATTCAGGGACGATGTGCTAAATCATGTTAGTAACATGTTAATTTATTCTAGCTATGTGCTAACCAGAGGTGTAGTGGTAAAAAAAAGAGGTGGGTAAACTATAAATTATGGGTGACCACCTCGTGGTTACGGTAAGGTGGGCCACTGCCCACCAGAGTATGTGTATCCTGGCAGTTTACTAAATGACAAAACAGAGAGAACAATTTTTTTTAAAGAGGAATAGAGAGGGAGGTTTATATCCTGGGGTTCCAATGCAATGCACTTGTACGTAATGATTAGGGATTTTGGTTTATTTTCATAGTCGATTAATCTGTTGAATATTTTCTAAATTAATCGGTTAGTTGTTTGGTCTATAATATGTCAGAAAAATGTGGATCAGTGTTTCCCCAAAAGCCCAGGAATGGTCCTCAAATGTCTCGTTTTGTCCACAACTCAAAGATATTCAGTTGACTGTAACAGAGGAGAGAAGAGACTAGAACATATTCACATTTAACAAGCGGGAATCAAATATTTTTTTACGTTTGTCTTTCATATATTTAATCAATGACACAGACAGCTTCATTGCAGAAGGACACCCTTTTGGTCACGTGGTTCACGTGAGACGATTGACAGCTTTACAAACTAATGATCCTGCACTGATGTCATAGCTGACGCGAATCAATAAGAGGAGAGTAATCGCTAGCTCTGTTAGCTGTTTTAGCTCTTCAGATCACATAAATCAGTGTAAAATGAATAGAAATGTTATTCTGTATGACGAAATATTTTACAAACATGTCATAAAATTATTATCTCTTCAAATGTGCGCACCATTGAACTATAGCCATGGCGGATCGTGGATATTGTATGTATACGCACACAAATAAACCAGAGATTAGATGAATGGCTGCTGTTTGAGTGATGGTTTCTTTTCAAAATAACGTTATGTTGTGTTATTATTATTATTATTAATTGCCAGATATCCATTTTTGAAATTCATTTTGCTAAACGAGACTCAAAGATCCGAGTCAGTAAAATGATCCGAACTTCCCACTACTACTGGCAACACCGCGAGCAATTGGTCAACACTGACAAGTTGCAACGCAATATGAAAGACTTCATCTTTAACAACAAACAACCTATTAAACTAATAATGAACAATATGAAACTAAAACGACATAAGCTTAACTTAAAATGTCATAGGAACTGTAGGCTATTTAGAGGAGGATAAACGCACTTTGGAGGTGGGTAAACGATATTTCTGAATTTTGGGAGGTGCGTAAATGGCGTTTAGGTGCGTTTAGCCTCCACTACATCCCTGGTGCTAACCATGCTAGCAACATGTCAAAACATGCTAGAAATATGTTAAACATGCTTAACTATGAAAGAAGCATGTTAAATTATGCTAAAACATGCTAGAAACATGCAAGAAAACATGCTAGAAATATGTCAAAATATGCTTAATCATATTAACGACATGCTAAAACAAGCATAAAATGTGAAAACATGTTAAATCATGCTTGAAACATGATAAAACGTTAAATCAGGCTAAAAAAACATGCTAGAAACATCAAAATATGCTAAATCATGCTAGAAACATGCTAAAATGTGCTAGCAACATGATGATTCATTCTAGCAAAATGATAAAACATGTTAACAGAATGTTAAATCATGTTCGCAGCTTATTTAAACATTTTAGCTGTGTGGCAGACAATGATAACATTTTACTGACTTCAGAATTTAGTAAAATCACCAAACTTCAAGCATTTCAAAGTTATTTTGAACTTTCAAACAAAGCTTTGTCAAGCCACCATCAAAGTTTGTTATTCATTGTTACCCATCTATTATTAATAGTAATGGTTTATTGTTATGTTATAGCTTCCTGAGTAATTCAAAAAAACAAGAGATTATGAACTAAATGCTTACAAGGTTTATGAAGTGATATTGTGTGTCACATATACCTCATGTGTGTGGAACTGGTCTTTGACCTCCTCCACGTCGTCAGACACGTCGTCCTGCATGTGCAGCGTGTCTTCAGCCGACAGCAGCCAGGTGAGCACCTCTTCCAGCGTCATCTGATACGTGTCCAGACTGACCTCCATGTCCGCCTCCGTCAGTGTGCTGGGCGTCTCTGGCCGTGTGCTGCTCACCTCCTCCGTCTCTGCAGCCAAACCCTGCACAGAAACACACAGCGCTTTAGTTCACGGCTCATCCCAGTATACTGTTATAGAAAATGTTAAGTGCTGTGAATGTGCCAACTTTCCCACATGTAAAATCTCATTTACACAGCTGTGTTTTTGTGTGTTTTAGGAAACAAATTAAACATATCAGCATTTATGTTCAAAACGCCAATATTGTGGCAGGTGAAGAGACATCAATGGTGTGTTGTAAAGGATGCTGAACATCACACTAACGAATTCTCAAAGGGACGTGAAGGAGACTAAAGAACCAGTGATTTCAGTCTGATTCAATGTAAGTCACAGCATCCATGTACAAACTGAAATCCTTTTTCAGGTGTGTCTTGACTTTGTGACCTGGACGTGTCTACTGAGATTAACTGTGCGTCTGTTGTGAGCTGGCCCAGCATTTTACTTGTTAAGACACTATTCCTTTCTTTTCAAAGACCCACAGGAAAACGGCTTATGGACAAATTTACCAGGCTCTGAGCCGCACACTCAGAACAAGAAGAGCTGCAGGAACTATCAGCAGACCTTCAGACGTAGACAATACCGCCGCTGGTACGTGTGCTCAGCTGACGAACACCGGCTAACATCAGACATCTCTCACATTCTCAGATGTTTATGTCCCACGCCTTAAAAACTGACAGCTTTTCTAAACCCGGCGACCTACATTCCTCAGCACGCCCATGACGGAAATGTCACAGCTCATTGAGAAGAGAGAAACACTAATCGACCGCTAATTGTGAGAGTCTGATGGAAATAGAAGCAGGTTTTTCTTCATGGCGTGAACACCATTGTGCTGTTTCATAAAAGAGACAGAATCAGGTAAATGAACCTGTCTGATCTGAATACTTACATCAGGGAACCAAACAGCACCACACCCGAGAACTCTGGGAAAACTGTTCAAAGTGCATCAAAAGAGAGATGATAATAATGACAAAAGAAAGCTTATGACTGATAACTTGAATACAAAGGGAACTCTGCCCTGGGGAGTATGACATGAACTACATCAGGCACTGCCAAAAACATTCAACTACCATAGTAATGTATCCTAAAAACATAGCTTGACCATAGTGCATGTACAAAATACATGCCATTGCCATGATATGCTATTACCATGCTATAAGTGAAAAAAATAAAACTAATCCTTGTATTACCATGGTGCCATAAAAAAAAAAAATAGTCCATTACAGTGTCATGATAGATGTCAAGAGCATGCTATTATATATATATATTAAAAATAACATTTAATTAAAAAAGGCATTCTACTGCCATATATAATAAAAAAAAAAAAAAAAAAAAAAAAAAAAAAACGTGGTATGGTACCATGGTGCAAGTAAAAAATTAAATAAATAAAAAACACCTGCATTGCCATAGCCATCAAAAACATGGTATTACCATGGTACCAGATCCACAAAAAAAGATATTTCTATCATACAAGTCAAAAAAGATGGTTTTACCATGGTTCAAGTACAAGAATCATGGCAGTCACGAGAGATGACAAGAACATGGTATTACCATGGTACCAGATCTAAAAAAAACATGGTATTTCCATCATAAGTCATACAAAATGGTATTATAATGATGCAACTTTAAAAAGCGTGTCATTATAATGATAGATGTTAGATGTCAAGAACACTGTATAACCAAAAAAAATTACAGTACCACCAAAAAATACAGTACTGCTATTCTACAAGTTTAAAAACATGGTATTACCCTAGTACAAGTACAAAAATAAAGCCATTGACATGACAGCTTTTTTTTAAAGAATATAATTAGAATAGAGAGCTCTAGAGAAAGAGGGTCAAATAAAGATATGGTATCACCAGTGAAAAAAAAAACATTGTCAGAACAGACACAATTCGGCCATTAACAGAAAATATGTGGTTGACTTTTTGGTACGTCTCTGTTAGTAAGAGGGGAAAAAAATCTTCAAAAACAGCAACTTAAATAATCATCAACTATTTTAATATAGGGCTGTTTGGAGATCTCAACAGACATGAGACTGAATATAACATGTTTAGTGTAAAGGATAATCACCATTTCAAAAGACTGGATGTCAGCCGAACAAGGAAAAGCTCATCTTAACAGAGCTCTCACAAAGAAAGGACATTTAATCTCTGTCCTCAAACAAAGCTTTGTTCCTTGAATAAATGCACAGAGAACAGCCCTCATCTGGAGGAAAAGGTCATCTGATGAAAATATTCGGCTGGAATTCCCAGCTCCACCCCACATGCTGGAAAAAGCGCTCTTCTTTCAGTTTGACTGTGAAACAGTGTGTGTTTGGAGGGCGGTGAGCAAAGCTGGAATAAGCAGCACTGAAATATTTGTGGTCTGACAGATGCAGAACCACCCAAATGTCCCACAGCGCCCCAGCAGATGCCTACATCAGCCCTACATATACAGTAGTCTCAACACTAACCCTAACCACCGCGCAGGATCACGAAGATCTGAACAACTCTGGATCTGACTCCACAAATCAGGAACACACGCTGCAACCTTAAGAAAGAGAGAACCACATTCACCTGCAGGTGTGAATCCCCTAAAGTATCATTCCAGACAGACTCATGTCAAAATTCGCCATTAGCAAAAAAGGGTGTGCAAGATTATGAAAATAGTCATGTTAAAGCCTGTTGTTAGGGTTGACATTAAAGGCCTTTGGAGGGAGAACAATCAATCATCATTCATTCTAACGCAACAGATGACTTTAGAGACCTGCAGTCAATCCAGTTCCAGTGGCCAGAGGAGCAGCTCGTGGTTATTAAAGACAGTAAAGGTTCAGAACTGAAACCTGTCAGACAGGCATTCGTTTTCATGCACAGGTGCAGCTGCTCTCAAGAGCCCTTCATATTTACGTTTGCAGTTCAGAAAATACAATGAAACATATACAGAGCAAAACAGGGGCTGCGCCATTTGGGGAAAAATACAATTGTTGTAAATAAAACAGACTTCTATCCGTATTAGCCAGAGCTGTTATTGACTACGACGTCTATCGGTCGACCACTAAAAAAAAACTTGTTTTCCGGGCAGCAGAATATGACCAAAAAGTGATAACACATCAATATGACTTGAGAATGATAATAATAATATTGTTTAAATATAAAATATATATATATTTTAAGTCATCAGAACTATATGAATAATATGAATGGTTGAATGTGTATGGCTGCTTTTCAGATCAAAAGGTTAAAGATCATGTGACTAATTTTGCCACCAGGTTTTGACCATGATAATGTTTTATCACACAAAAGCATGGAAAGTACAGTATCATGATGCTACCATGTTTTGGGGCAATACATGGCAATACTCCAAGGTAAATATACTTCTAACATTGCTGAAGTTTAACTATGGTATAACCATAATAACTGCACATAAAAGCATGATATTACCATGGTACATGTCCAAACAAACATGCCAATACCATGCCCCTTTTTTACACCTATGCAAGAAAAGTATGAGAGTCCACCCATCTCTAACTGCATGTGTGCACGATACAGCACAATATATACACTGCACAACTGTATGACTCACTCTTACCAGTGAAAGCAGAAGACGGAGAGGAAGAGAGAGAGAGCGAGCGCGAGTGTGTGAGTGAGAAAAGGAAACTGTAGAAGGGGAGTCATTTATTGCCGCTTAAGTGTGATGCCCATTTTCCACCGGCAGTTCCTCGTCAGAAAACACCCCGCTTTTAACTGCCATTGCTTTCTTTTGCATCCTGTGAGCAAGAAATCCCATCATGCATGTTCTCTACTCGTATATGTTTGATGAAAAGAGGCACCTACGCCCGCATGAAGTCATGATTTCCTCTGGTGTTCACGGTCAGCTGAATAAGCTAGTGGCTGTGTTAAATATAAGCATTCATTACAAACTGAACAGCTGAAGCCATCTGTTAAAACTCATACTTCCCGTCTGCCAATGAGAGCATCATTATTAGCTGGAGTTTATAAACACAGAGTCATTAGACAGATGCATGAAGGTGTTTGTGGTTGTTCAGACACTAACAGTTTCAGTAATAAGAGGATTTATGCTAATGTGCTCAAGCATCATGACTGGTAGCATTAGCTTTCTGTTGACAGACAAAGCTAATTTTATTTTGATTTGTTTATAAATATATTAAATGAACACTATTAACATGTATGACTATGTTGGCTGCATTTTAAGGCATAGTTGATACGTTCATGATGTGAAGATAAAAAAATAATAATTTTCAAATTATAAAAGCAGGATTTAAATCCTTATTGGGAAATAAAATGGGGTTTGGGGGAGGTGGTCAAGCTGCAAAAGTGATTTTATTGTATAGCATATATAATGAGGTATAAGCATTCAAATCCAAAACCCTTATTCGTCCCGTTCATAAAAGTTGTGTGTTTAATAAGTGACTTTGTCATTGTAGCATTGCTGATAATGTTTGTGTGTTTTTATCCTAAAGAGTAATACTGAATAAACTAAATTTAGTTTCAAGATTAGGAAAGATCTAACGTTAAAGGTCAAAATAATCGCTACACGCTCTCTCTCTTTCTCTGCAGTCTCTTTGTTATGTCTGTAGAAATGGACGTTAATTCTTAATAGAGGTACGGCACAGACATGTTACAGGTAATAATATAATAAAAAAAATTCATGGCAACCAATGATTTTTTTAAGTCAGTTTAATAAGTTGATATCGACTTTCACAGTCAATTTGATTCAACTTAACTCATGTTTAAACGTTGCTTCTTGTCTTTATATGCTTAGGCTATTTTAATGAATATACAAATAAATAAAAATAAATGTTATGAATATTTTGTTTCAAACCGTTCATTCATTTATTTTTAACACTGCACACCCAGCACCCCTGTTTTTCTGTGGGCTACACTCCAGGGGGTGCTTCAGGGATTGTAGGGTTGACCCATGTCTTCAAATTTACAGTAAAAGGGGTTGGGGGGGGGGTGTATTGGGCGAGGTGTGCCCAAAGCATGAATCCCTATGAAGGAAAACAACTAACGATTCATAACACCTGCAAGTGGCGTAGCGCGACAAAATACTATACAAGCACTGATCTATAATAGAGATTTATTATATATGGATCAGTCAATATAATCTATATGATAAGTGATGCTGCCGTGCGGCACAGTGTGACAACACAAATCCCTGACAGTGAACTGCTGCCGCCTTCTTTTTATGACGTACTGGCACAAATTAGAGATAACTGATAGGACGATGGTCAATGATTTGCAGATCCTTAGTACCACAGACGAACACGATCTTGTAAAATGTGTGGTAAGTACTGCCGTTCCATAGTATAAACAGAATATGTGCGATTGCGAATCCCGAAAGTGATGGTGAAACTATTCAAACAGTGGCAGCGGGGGTTTGGGCATCACGATACCGGTGCAACATCATGATGTCTATCAGCCATCAGTGATGAATGATGGTATCATTTATCAGCACAACTGAATGCTGCAGCATCCCTTCTTCCCACAGTAATGCATTTAGCGTTCATGAGCACCAACAAGATGCAGATTTACACTACAGTAGTGGCTCTTGGCATGTGACCAAAAGCACAAATCTTATTGGCTATCCAGTTTTATTTGCAGTGCAATATAAAAGAGATTAGAAAACATTTCTGTAAAAAATAAAATTCTGACAGTTGTCATACGAATATTAGTTAGTCTGAACCGAAACCAAACCGAATATTCATCATGATGTAAACAGGCATTTAGTCATGGAACAACAGAACTTCTTCGGCTAATCATACACATAAACAAGACTATTCTGAAAATGAGATCCTGAAAATGGTATTAAGGGCAGGCGTTCACAGCAAGTACGGTAACAAAAACTGTAAGCTTTAATAATCAAATCTAATTTGGCAAGAATAGTGCAGCTAAAGAAACTAAAACGATAACGGCACATTGGAATAATACCATTGAAATCACTTCCAGAACAATTTATTTCCACCTGATGAACAATGAAACATTAACAGCCGATCAGAATCCGCTCAACTTTAAAGAGCTTCAGCATTTAAAGAGAACGACAACAAAACAGCAGTGCACTTACAACAAACATAATCATGCTTTGATGTGGATGCTAATTCACTACGTTCACACTGCGAGCCTTGGTGCTCAATTCTTTCAAAATGTTTGTTTTAAATGTGGCCAATTTCAAATTTCCAGTGTGAACAGATAATGGTTTTGAACTGACCCTCATCCGCAAAACCACAGACACGAATAGAGAGAGACCAAAAGGTTGCCACATCACTGTACTTCCACTGACTACCTTTCACAACTGTCTTGATAACTTTGGGTATGTAAAACCTTTGAAGTGTCTCCCGTCAGCACGGATTTATGACAAATATCGATCTAGAGCGACGTAAAAATTCAAATGAATTCGGACATGACTGTTCACACTGCGGTCACATTTCACAACATCTGACCTGTGTCGGATTTAGCACCACATGTGGAAATGGCACAATTGAAATTGAAAAGATCAGTTTCCATGCGGTTTGTGCCGTTCACCATCATGACAAAAACAGATCTGTGTCACATGAGAGCAAAAAAAAAAAGATTTGGGCCACATTTGCCTGCTGTGTGAACGCAGCCATAGTTATTGTTCTTGCTATAAATGGGCCTTTATATTAAACAACCTTAAAAAAATGGCTTCACACTAAAAGAGAAGCTTATAACTATCTTCAGAAGGGCCAAAATGTCGAGATGGTACTCACTGCAGAACACAAGATCCGGGGGGCAATGGGCCAACTCCTACAATTTCACATATACCTTAACCTACCTATCTCCACCCCCTGATCCCTAAATCCACCCATCTCCACCCCTAAACCTACCAATCTCCACCCCCTAGATGTGGACCCAATCATGCTCCCTGGATCTTGTGTTCTGGGCTGAGGTTTTGGATAATGACCGTTTGTCACACAATGGAACACCAATCCTAGACGGTTAACTAACTAAAGCAGATGTTTTCTGGGGTGACCAGTGCACTTACAGCGCGTCCATCCTCGTGCTCCACCTTATAGCGTCTGGGAAGTGTCTCCACCTCTCTGATGTCATCTATCGTGATGTCATTGGGAAACACGGCAAAGAGTGAGGTCACATACATGATGATGGACTTCTTATCCGGCAACTGCACCGCCACATCTGAGAGAGTGAGAGACAGAGAGAGAGAGAGAGAGAGAGAGAGAGAGAGAGAGAGAGAGAGAGAGAGAGAGAGAGAGAGAGAGAGAGAGCGAAAGAGAGAATTAATATGGCTGTGTGTTTGTGTAGTTGCTCTCTGAGGCCACTCTGATTAGTTATGGCTCATGTGAACTTGTGTTCAGGAAAAGCCATGTAATCCAATCAAGTCCAGATGATTAGTCTCAGGATCTGGGCTCTGGAATGTGCTGAACACTGGTTTGTTGACTGAAATTGGGTAACAATTTATAATAACTGCAAACTATTAATCATTAATTAAGCATTAGTAAACAGATAATTCATAATTTATAAAGCATTAATAGACAGTAATAAGCAGTTTATAAATACAGATATAAATGATTTATTCTTGATTTAAAAGCATATCTATAATGTGTTTAATAATTGTATTTTCATACTTTATTCATGATCAATTTATCATTTCTCAATGAAGTATAGCATTATTTACAAAACAGTTATTTAGGAGTTGCCAGTGATTCATAAGATCACAAGAAATGTAGTAAATTCAGGTAGTTATAAAGAATTTAGTAATGGTCAGTTACTGCTAAAGTGAGGACTAGTTATGCCTTGTAAAGCATTTATAAAGGATATTTAAAGGCTCAGATATCTTCTAAACAAAAAACGGAAACAAACACAACACAGTGATACAGAACATAGAAATATTAACAGCCTTTAAATTTCATTTGTAAAAGCTTTACAAGGCATAAATAGTCCTCACTTTAGATGAGCTCACAAAAATAGTTAACTAACAACTATAGTATGTTTTATAACTACCTGAATTAACCCTGAATTACAGTAGAAATACATGTTAATAAACCATTTATTAACACTATAAGTAATTATTACTATATGTCTGAATAAAAAGATGTATGAATGCACATTTAAATAGTTTATTAATAATTTACTTACAATTTTTTATTGATCTTATGAACCACTGACAACTCCTTAATATCTGGTGTGTAAATAATGCTATACTTAATTTAGAAATGATAAATTGATCATTAATAAAGTATGAAAAAACAATTATTAAATACGTTATAGATATGCTTTTAAATCAGGTATAAAGCATTTATATCTGTATTTATAAACAGCTTATAAATTTCTATTAATGCTTTATAAATGATGAATTAACTGTTTCCTAATGCTTAACTAATGATTAATAGCATGCAGTTATTATAAAGTGTTACCTAACATTGTTTTATTGGTTTGATTCCCTGCTTCAGGCGTAAACAACAAACTGACAAGATCTCCAAACAAGGTCAACATCACATCAGCTGAAGATAATTGTCAAGAACAAAAAAAGACAATTGTCCATTAGGGCTGTAATAATAATAAAAATAATTCGCAATGTGGCCTAGTGTGATTATCAAATTGCGAAGGCTGCAGTTTAATTGGCAGAATGTTTTATAGTGAAGCACGGCTCTGTGTTAATTTACACATGAGCAGCTCATTATCTGCCATGATAACATGTGTCTGGGAATGCAATATGTGCAAACATTTTTTAAACTTTTAATGAGAAACGGTCAAAGAAAAAGCAAGCTTTAAAGGCTCTCAATTGTATTAGTCACCAATGGCTTAATGTTTGAAAGTTGAGATAGAATATTAGTACCGTCATTTTACAGCTGTAATGTAAACTCATCTCTAATGACTGGACTTCTAGTGTCACAATGCTTCTTTACCTTCTGGATCCAGGAGTCTCTCAATGTTGACTTGATCTTTGGCGAATGTGAAAGCATGGTCCAGCCTCTCCACTGGGGTTAGATGAACTACTTCCTCCCAGCTGAACCCATGAGGCCTGAAACACAATTCACCACAAGAGTCTAAGAGACTGTTCACACATGCAGCGAGAGCTGACATCAGCAGCATTCAATGAGCAGATTCAGTTCAGGTAGTCACTTTGATTAAAGAAAGCCGTTTTGACTGTTTCGAAAAAGAACTGATGTGGACTGACAACAACATTTCTGCTTTGTGATGTGAAGAAGATATTCAAGCAGGTCCACATGAATATACATCTGCAAACTGTAAGGTAGTCTTTTAAACTTTCAAACAGCTTTGTGATTTCCTCTACCTTTTCATCCGATGTTACATTTAAGTAAATAAATGTGTGTGTTTGTGTTTCCGTGGGCTGATGACATGGTCCAACTAAAGCTTATGAACACAAACTCTCTTGACCTCTGACCTAATCAATAAGCTCCAGAGCCTTTCCCTAGATAGAGCACTGACAGAAGCCTCAACATGCCAGCACTGCGAGTGAGTGAGTGTGTGTGTGTGTGTGTGTGTGTGTGTGTGTGTCACCTGAAGTGGTGTAGGATGGCGTTGAAGGCCAGGCCGTCCGCCCAGCTTGTGGTGAAGTTGAGCACGTTGACGTTGTTATAGTTGCGGGTGCAGTTTCTCACCCAGCTCAGCAAAATCTTCTCACTGTTGGTCTGCTGAAGACTGGACATCACATCTTTCATGACGTCCTTGACCTACACACACACACACAAAAACACACAAAGGATTGTTAGACTATATTATTAAAGACTAGAGATGCACCGATTGCCGGCCAGGGACCAGAATTAGCCAGTTTTCCACATGATTGTTTTGACTAACTTACGGCGACTGATAATGTATTTATGTCGTGCCAGATGAGGCTGAATGAGATACTTGTGCAGAAATCAAAACAAGTGAGCGCAGCAGCACACACAGACAGTTATGGACGCATACTGCGGTGGAAAAATAAAATACATTTATAATATGATTTAGGTACGCAAGACTAAAATGTTTCAACATGACTTTAATGTGATTTTATACTAAAGTAGATCAATAAACAAGAAGTTACAATTAAGTGACTTTTATTTTAGACACAATAGACAACTTCGCTGATGTAAATAGTTCCAGTTAAAGCCACAGCAGGCCTGTTTTGTGTTTCTGAGCAACACAGCGGAGTTTGTTACTGAACAAATACACAGTTTTGAATGAATTGAGTGAGTCAATGATTCAGTGACTCATTCATAAAGAAAGTCACTTGCCTCATTAGTGAATGAATCAGTCGTTTGAATGAATCTGTTGAATGACTAAATGACTCACTCATTTAAACAGTCATTTGCTGCTACCTACTGGGTTTTGTTTCATATTTAAAGGGGTCATATGATGCATTTAAAAATTTTTCTTTCTCTTTGGAGTGTTACAAGCTCTTGGTGCATGAATAAGACCTGTAAAGTTGCAAAGACTAAAGTCTCAAATCCAAAGAGATATTCTTTATAAAATTTAAGACTCTGCCACGTCCCTCTAAAACGCCTCGTTCAAACACGCCCCCACGTCTCTACATCACTATGTGGAAATATTTGCATAATGCTGCCCAAATGTTCACACAAAGAAAAGAGGCATGGTTTCAGTAACACAGTTAGTGTTTTAGCCATGTCAGGGAGATGTGTGTGTATCTAGGACAAAGCAGAAAAGTTTCTGAAAGTAGATGCATTTTTAAGATTACTTACAACAGAACTGCAATGCATTTTATGGATGACCATTTTGTGAGGAGGTAATGCAAAAAATCTTCTTAGTGCATTGGAAAATTTATTTTTGTTTGTATGTGCTGTTATTATAGTTTTTAGAAAGGAAATTTAGGATTAACAAAAATCGGTATCGGCAAGTCACGCTTACCAAAATTCGGTATTGGCCAATACATTTTTTAGACATGATTTTACTAGTAAAAGCACATCAGATGTCCTTACAATCAGTTTTTGTCATATACACTTTTAAAATTAGAACCTCAAAAGTAGCAAAACCCATATGTGTGTGTTTTCTGACCTGCCAGTGCAGTATGATGCTCCAGATGAGTCCTAGAGTGAGCTTATGATTACCATCCACAATATCAGTCCCGCCGATATTCACCAGATCCACCTGAAAGAAACATAAATAAACAAAACCGTAAAAAAGACATATTTAAAAAATACTACAAAATAAATTATACCAGATTTTATAAACCAGAAATATTTATGAATGATTAATTCATATATATATATATATATATATATATATATATATATATATATATATATTAATAAATCATCACTAAGTGTTTCTGGTTTACTGTAAAAGTTCATTAGTGCATGTTAATTTGGGCAAGAAAGAAAAAAAATATAATTATACAAGAAAAATTACAAATGATCTTATACTAGAATACACTTTACAGGAAGGTTCAATTTCTTATTAAGTACACTAATTAAAATTAACTGAAAAGAAAAATTATTATTAATATCAGTTAATTTCAGCATTTATTAACATATTATTTAAATTAAAATGTACATCTGTTAATATTATTCAATGGACACAAGAAAACATGAACTAACAATAAACCATTGTATTTGTATTGCCCAACATTAACAAAGACACAATTTAGTTTCTTTGTTCAGTAAAGATAGTGAATTGCTCATTGTTATGATGGGACTGTACAGCATTACCAGAAATGATTTTCTTAATCTTTCAAATTGTATGTAATAACTCTCTCCACCTCTGAATGACTTTCTGACTAACATAACCACAGTTAAATATAGATCAGAGTCTGACCTACATTATTTCCAAGTAAACTCAATGTAACTGTTTCATACGGGATCACGTCTTGAATGTGGTTGTGTGCTTCCCTATGGAATATATCAACACACAGTTGCTTCTAAACTGCTATTAGTGACTCAGAGAAAAGAGAGAGGCATTGAGAGAGGATTACGGGCCGCTGGCTGATGTGATGTGTGTGATTCTGTGTAAACATGCCTATCTGACAGGTGTAGATTAACCAAACCTACACTTACCATTCAAGCGTTAGACTTAAGCTGTCATGTTTGCTTAGAGTCACTCACTGCGAGTAGAGAGCCAGCTCAACCTCAACATAATCAGAGCGTAATATTCAAAGAGCGTAATCAATCAAAAGCAGCGTCACTAAATGTGTGTCTGCATTTAAGAGAGATTACTGGAGGATCAGCAAACATCTGGACCAGGAGCGATGAGACATTAAAACACAGGAAACTGTGCTGTGAACATCCACCGCTCCGCTAATTACAGAGTAATGATAGACACTTACATCAGCCAGGACAATTCATCATCCAACCTTGGGTTATTCATATAATGCCCAGGGTTTGCAATACTTTTCTTTTGTTGTAGGGCTGTCAAACTCTGTGTGTGTGTGTGCTCTTGTTTTTGTGACATACCAGGACACAACTCTGTATAATAACATGGGTATGACACAGGTATTACAAGGAGATGGTGACTTATGAGGACGTAACCCATGTCCCCATTTTTCAAAACGCTTATAAATCATACAGAATGAGTTTTTTTGAGAAAGTAAAAATGCACAAAGTTTCCTGTGAGGGTTAGGGTTAGGTGTAGGGTTGGTGTAGGGCCATAGAATATACAGTTTGTACAGTATAAAAACCATTACACCTATGGGATGAACACATTTTTTTTTAATAAAAACACCCCTGAGTATGTGTGTGTGTGTGTGTGTATGTGTGACTAACCTCTCCGTGTGTGTGTGTGTGTGTGTGTGTGTGTCTGTGTGTGTGTGTGTATTTGTTTGTTTGTGTGTTTTGATGTGTTTGTGTGTTTATTTGTTTTTGTTAGTTATTGTTTTGTTTTTGTGTTTATGTGTCTGTGTGTGTTTATGTGTGTTTGTGTGTTTGTTTGTGTGTTTGTGTGTGTTTGTGTCTGTGTTTGAGTGTGTGTGTTTATGTGTCTCTGTGTTTATGTGTGTTTGAGTGTTTGTTTGTGTGTTTGTGTGTGTGTGTTTGAGTGTGTGAGTTTGCTTGTGTGTGTTTATGTTTATGTGTGTTTGAGTGTTTGTTTGTGTGTTTGTTTGTGTTTATGTGTCTGTGTTTGTTTGTTTGTTTGAGTGTGTTTGTGTGTTTATGTGTCTCTGTGTTTATGTGTGTTTGAGTGTTTGTTTGTGTGTTTGTGTGTGTGTGTTTGAGTGTGTGAGTTTGTTTGTGTGTGTTTATGTGTTTGTGTGTGTTTATGTGTGTTTGAGTGTTTGTTTATGTGTGTTTATGTGTCTGTGTGTTTGTGTTTAAGTGTTTGTTTGTGTGTGTGAGTTTGTTTGTTTGTGTGTTTTTGTGTGTTCGAGTGTTTGTTTGTCTGTGTGTTTATGTGTGTTCGAGTGTTTGTTTGTGTGTGTTCGAGTGTTTATTTGTGTGTGTTTGTTTATGTGTGTTTGAGTGTTTGTGTGTATGTGTGTTTGAGTGTTTTTGTGTGTTTGTGTATGTGTGTTTGTGTGTTTATGTGTGTTTGTTTATGTGTGTTTGAGTGTTTGTTTATGTGTGTTTATGTGTTTGTTTATGTGTTTGTTTATGTGTGTTTATGTGTTTGTTTATGTGTGTTTATGTGTGTTTGAGTGTTTGTTTATGTGTGTTTGAGTGTTTGTTTATGTGTGTTTATGTGTTTGTTTATGTGTGTTTATGTGTTTGTTTATGTGTGTTTATGTGTGTTTATGTGTTTGTTTATGTGTGTTTATGTGTGTTTGAGTGTTTGTTTATGTGTGTTTGAGTGTTTGTTTATGTGTGTTTGAGTGTGTGTTTATGTGTGTTTATGTGTTTGTTTATGTGTGTTTATGTGTTTGTTTATGTGTGTTTGAGTGTTTGTTTATGTGTGTTTGAGTGTTTGTTTGTGTGTGTTTATGTGTGTTTGAGTGTTTGTTTGTGTGTGTTTATGTGTGTTTGAGTGTTTGTTTATGTGTGTTTATGTGTGTTTGAGTGTTTGTTTGTGTGTGTTTATGTGTTTGTTTATGTGTGTTTATGTGTGTTTATGTGTGTTTGAGTGTTTGTTTATGTGTGTTTGAGTGTTTGTTTATGTGTGTTTATGTGTTTGTTTATGTGTGTTTATGTGTGTTTATGTGTTTGTTTATGTGTGTTTATGTGTTTGTTTATGTGTGTTTATGTGTGTTTATGTGTTTGTTTATGTGTGTTTATGTGTGTTTGAGTGTTTGTTTATGTGTGTTTGAGTGTTTGTTTATGTGTGTTTGAGTGTGTGTTTATGTGTGTTTATGTGTTTGTTTATGTGTGTTTGAGTGTTTGTTTATGTGTGTTTGAGTGTTTGTTTGTGTGTGTTTATGTGTGTTTGAGTGTTTGTTTGTGTGTGTTTATGTGTGTTTGAGTGTTTGTTTATGTGTGTTTATGTGTGTTTGAGTGTTTGTTTGTGTGTGTTTATGTGTGTTTGAGTGTTTGTTTATGTGTGTTTAAGTGTTTGAGTGTTTGTTTGTGTGTTTATGTGTTTGTTTATGTGTGTTTATGTGTGTTTATGTGTTTGTTTATGTGTGTTTATGTGTGTTTGAGTGTTTGTTTATGTGTGTTTGAGTGTTTGTTTATGTGTGTTTGAGTGTGTGTTTATGTGTGTTTATGTGTTTGTTTATGTGTGTTTGAGTGTTTGTTTATGTGTGTTTGAGTGTTTGTTTGTGTTTGTTTATGTGTGTTTGAGTGTTTGTTTGTGTGTGTTTATGTGTGTTTGAGTGTTTGTTTGTGTGTGTTTATGTGTGTTTGAGTGTTTGTTTATGTGTGTTTATGTGTGTTTGAGTGTTTGTTTGTGTGTGTTTATGTGTGTTTGAGTGTTTGTTTATGTGTGTTTGAGTGTTTGTTTATGTGTGTTTGAGTGTTTGTTTATGTGTGTTTATGTGTTTGTTTATGTGTGTTTATGTGTTTGTTTATGTGTGTTTATGTGTGTTTATGTGTTTGTTTATGTGTGTTTATGTGTGTTTATGTGTTTGTTTATGTGTGTTTATGTGTGTTTGAGTGTTTGTTTATGTGTGTTTGAGTGTTTGTTTATGTGTGTTTGAGTGTGTGTTTATGTGTTTGTTTATGTGTGTTTGAGTGTTTGTTTATGTGTGTTTGAGTGTTTGTTTGTGTGTGTTTATGTGTGTTTGAGTGTTTGTTTGTGTGTGTTTATGTGTGTTTGAGTGTTTGTTTATGTGTGTTTATGTGTGTTTGAGTGTTTGTTTGTGTGTGTTTATGTGTGTTTGAGTGTTTGTTTATGTGTGTTTAAGTGTTTGAGTGTTTGTTTGTGTGTTTATGTGTTTGTTTATGTGTGTTTATGTGTTTGTTTATGTGTGTTTATGTGTGTTTGAGTGTTTGTTTATGTGTGTTTGAGTGTTTGTTTATGTGTGTTTGAGTGTGTGTTTATGTGTGTTTATGTGTTTGTTTATGTGTGTTTATGTGTTTGTTTATGTGTGTTTGAGTGTTTGTTTATGTGTGTTTGAGTGTTTGTTTGTGTGTGTTTATGTGTGTTTGAGTGTTTGTTTATGTGTGTTTATGTGTGTTTGAGTGTTTGTTTGTGTGTGTTTATGTGTGTTTGAGTGTTTGTTTGTGTGTGTTTATGTGTGTTTGAGTGTTTGTTTATGTGTGTTTAAGTGTTTGAGTGTTTGTTTGTGTGTTTATGTGTTTGTTTATGTGTGTTTATGTGTTTGTTTATGTGTGTTTATGTGTGTTTGAGTGTTTGTTTATGTGTGTTTGAGTGTTTGTTTATGTGTGTTTGAGTGTTTGTTTATGTGTGTTTGAGTGTGTGTTTATGTGTGTTTATGTGTTTGTTTATGTGTGTTTGAGTGTTTGTTTATGTGTGTTTGAGTGTTTGTTTGTGTGTGTTTATGTGTGTTTGAGTGTTTGTTTGTGTGTGTTTATGTGTGTTTGAGTGTTTGTTTATGTGTGTTTATGTGTGTTTGAGTGTTTGTTTGTGTGTGTTTATGTGTGTTTGAGTGTTTGTTTGTGTGTGTTTATGTGTGTTTGAGTGTTTGTTTATGTGTGTTTAAGTGTTTGAGTGTTTGTTTGTGTGTTTATGTGTGTTTGTGAGTGTTTGTTTTTGTGTGTTTATGTGTGCTCGAGTGTTTGTTTGTTTATTTGTGTTTATGTGTGTTTGAGTGTTTGTTTGTGTGTGTTTATGTGTCTGTGTGTGTTTGAGTGTGTGTTTGAGTGTTTGTTTGTGAGTGTTTGAGTGTGTGTTTATGTGTGTTTGAGTGCTTGTTTATGTGTGTGTGTGTGTGTGTGTTTGTTTTTGTGTGTTTATGTGTCTGTGTTTGTTTTTATGTGTGTGTGTGTATATGTGTTTGTTTATTAATTCATTGTTTAACACATTATTTATGTTTTTATTGTAGAAATTTGTTGGCAAAAAAATTAACAAACAGCTGAGAGAGCTGATAAACTGAATGCACAGCTAAATGTGACATATATTATTATGGGTTTATGTGAATACTGTTCAGTTAAATAACAAAACGGTATTATGAAGACCATGATCTGGAACATGAGTGAACATGCCAAATGTGCAAACAAATGTTTGGGCTGTCTGATCCTAGGCCATCAAAGCATGAAGACAGGGGACATGTCGAAATGTAGAGACCTTGCCGTCAAAACTCCACACTAATGTCCCTAAAAGACACACAGGAACTGTAAAGTGTTTTAATTAGACTGCCCTTGCTGTACGTTCCCTAGGCAGTGTCTGTCATCTGATACAAGGCAAGAAATAAAAATAATTTTCTCCCGCAGCTGAAGCCCAGAGAGTCCCCCAGAAGCAAGGACACATGGGAAGATAGAGAGAGAGACTCACGCTGTTCTGATGAAGGACCTGCAGCACACGGTTGACGTTGTTGAGGGAGTGAACTCGAGTAGAGCCTCGCTCTTTGGTCTGAGAGACAGAGAGAGAGAGAGAGAGAGAGAGAGAGAGAGAGTTAGGCCATACAGTGCTGGAGTATTACTGTGTTTCTGAACATGCACCAATGCCTTGGAATAGTGAGGAGCAAAATAAATTACCATTCTAAATAAATAAATAAATTACCAATTTAAACTGTATATATTAAATCTGAATATACTGTAAAATGTCATTTATTTCTGTGATCAAAGCTGATTTTCGGCTTCATTACTCCAGTCTTGTGTCACATGATCTTTCAGAAATCAGTATAATATACCGAAACATTTCTGATTATTACAATGATACAAACATGTGTGCTGTTTTGAAAGAAAAGCATTTATTAGGAAAATAAATATTTTACAAATGTCTTTATACTTTTGATCAATTTAGCACATTCTTGTTAAAAAATATAGATTTCCTCTCCATAAATAAAATAAATAAAAAAATGCACTAACCTCAAACTTTCCCCCCTTTCCAAATACATTTCATGTAAATCTTGATGTGTATTGTATTTGCTGAAATATTACTTAAAAGTGATTTTTCTCCCAATCAGAAGAACCATGTCAACCAAAGTTAGTTTCCTATTTGATTTGTAATTTTTGATGCAACAATTTAAAATTATAACTTTTTTCAACACCGATTTCACTAAATGAACAAAAAGCACATGACCGAATCCAATTTCGAAACAGTCAGTTTAAAAACTATTCAAACCTGAATGACCGAAATCATCATTATCTGGGCCTACCTTACAGTAGTATAATATAAATACTGTCCCATAATCATTCAGTTTCACAGTCTGATATCCCATAACATTCACTCCATCAAAACAGAGGTGTGCTACTTTACAGAAGAGCATCATCTGACACGAGGAGATACTGTGAGAATGAAACACTAATCACGAGTGATGAAGACGAAGCCCACGGCCTCTGTGTGTGTGTGTAACTCTAAATCAGTGTTTGTTTGAGGCTAAATATAACATACCATTCAGACACATTACACTCGACTCGCTATTCAAAGCCTCCCAACCATCACACACACACACACACACACGCACGCACACACACACACGCACGCACCAGTGTGTTTCCCGTCAGCCCCTCCAGGAGATCCAGGAGTTTTCTGCCGTCTCTCAGGTCAGAGAACATGTCTTTGATGGGCGTCTTCCCCGTCTACAACACATAACAGTAAAGTTAAAGACACATTAAAGCATTGTTTTACTAAATAATCATATATCACATAGTAATAAACAACTACATGTTCCTTCACGTTTTAGATTTTAATATAATTAAAATATACAACAAATAAATCACAAAAAAATGCTAATTATTATTTGATAATTATATTACAGTAGTCAACATTTAAAGTGGATCAAAACAGAGAAGAACAGATATTGTTTTGGTTTTAGGACAACTTTGATGAATGCTTTTTACCCACTTCAAATGTCAACTACTGTAATATTATTATGAATAATAGCATATTTAAAGCAATAAATGTATTAGAAATGCCATGTAGAAACATTTTTGACAAACTAATCCCTGAATCAAGTTTTGAAAGTGAAAGTGGGAAGTCAACCCAAGAACTGACTTCTAGTTATCTCTATATTACCAAGACACAAGCACATGCAGCGTGTAAATGATCTCTCTCACACACACACACACACTCACACACACACACACACACACACACACTCACACACTCACACACAGGGTGCAGTGCACAGATGTGTTTCACTCTGGTCCTCATGAGACACACCTGGAGATCTGCTTCGGTGCTCACACTGCACATAGTGTGAACCATTAAAAAACAGAAATAACAATAGTCATAATAGTACTATTGCACTTAATTAAAAGAAACAGGATAATACGCTTATATTTTAAACTAATAAAATACCTATTGAATAAAATACAATTATTTTCTAGCATGCTTAAAAAAAATGCAGTGCTAAGATTTAAACGCTAATTGTATTTTTTATTTTTTTTTTGTCTTTACCTACTCTTTTTTTTTTTTGCTGTAGTTTTTATTGTGGTGGGTTGCACTGGCGGTTTCATCAGTGAATGAGATGTCGCAGCTGTGTGTTTTGCTCTGAAACAGGCGGCACACAGTCTAGATGTGCCCTTGCACAGTACTACAGTTACACTCGATCTAAAACTGTGCATTAACACCATCATTGTGCATTAACTGCTCTCAACTGCGTCGTACACTAATGAGCTGTTCTGTGTGTGTTTTCCTTCACATGCAAATGTGAGCGTTGTTTGCTCTCTTTAGCATTAACTGCGTGAGAGAGTGATGTAATTAAAGTGAGAGAGAGAGAGCAGAGCTCGGTGACCTCAGACACCAAACACCGCTGCAGGAAACCAAACCCTGATCCGTGCATCACAAGCTAAAGATACTTACACAATTTAAAATAAAAGTTTTTCTATGTCAATATATATAATGCAAGTTATTCCTGTGAATTTCCAGCATCATAACTCCAGTCTTCAGGGTCACATCATCCTTCAGAAATCTGTATGAGATCCCTAACAAGCACTTCAGCATCATGGAGTATATTCACAACACACCATCGATGAAGCTGAGGTCCGCCATCGAAGCAGAAGCTCGCTCTTACCTTGGAGAACTGTGCGTTGATCCACTTGGTGAAGGTTTTTTTCTGTACGGCATCATGTTCATCTGAAAAACGACAGAGAAGAGAGGGGTAAGCAGGTAAGTAAGAAGGCAATATGGTGTGAATGAGAAACACTGCTTTCACTTTCACAAACTAAAAAACTGTTAATTTAACTGAATTAAATAGCTACATCTACTGTGTACAATTCAATTCAGGGACAAATCCTCAGTAAGCAAATGGGTTTTGATTCTTAATTTATTAATTGCAATTAGATTAGTCCAATACTAGAAACAGATAGTAAACATGTAATCATTTCTTTACAAGATTATATTTTGAAGAATTTGGCTAACCAAATATAGGTTGAATTTCATTGTTTGAAATAATATATGGTAGAAGTCGATGGCTATCAGCATTTCTTTGGCTAAGAACATTCTCTTTTGCGTTCAACAGAGACTCATACATGCTCATTTTTTTCACAAGGTTTATTTTTTAGTGAACTATCCTTTTAAATGTTATGGATAGTTGTGTAATACTGCTCAGTGTCTTTCTCTCTGCGTTGTTTAATTACATCCAGTCCACACAGTCCTCCACGTGGGTCCGCTCTTAACTACAGGCCTTTTAAACTAGCCACTCATTGACAGACTTCTTTAAAATCGCTAGAAACCTTGATGTGAAGGTCAAGTAAGGGACCAATATGATGATTTCTTGTAACTGTCAATCAAAGCACAGGGGGCGGAGTCTGTCTAATGCAGCATCATGTCCAAACATTACAGCATTAGTGTCACATTGTGTCTGCTGTTCATATATTCCTGTTTGAATCCATACAGGGCCTGATCCACGAGGGACAAGATTCCCACACACACACACACACACACACAACAAAAATCACTGTGTAACCAGCATGAACCCTAAAGGGATCAGAGGTTAAGACCACCAGCCTGCTGGGTCGCCTGCTCTTTTGAGAGAGCGAGAGTGAGTGCATGTTCGTGTGTGTGTGTGTGTGTGTGAAGATGAGGGCCAGAAAGCCAGGAATGCGCTGCAGGCAACAGAAACGGTGTAAAGTGAGAAACAATCTCTCACACACAGGAAGGAACCGATCACCGTCTCTATAAATCACACAGATATCACTGGTCATCTTTATAAGAATATGTGAATCTCATTAATACGGTCAAAATCTGGAAAAAAGAACTGTAGGAAGTTAAAGACCACTGTTAAAGACTACCATTGCATTTTCATGACCATTCATAAACACAATTCTCATTCCTATAATGTAATGTTAAAAAAATATAATATAATAATCTCATTCTCATTACAAAATACCAAATATGTGTATATATAAAGCACTACTCTAACAGTTTCTTGAAAAACTGCTCTGATTGTGTAAATTGTGTTACTTGCAATGTGTGATCACCCACACTGTCCCTAACATTATACTTTTAGCTGGTGGCCTGAACATGTCTCCTTCACCTGCAGACCCCAATCTGATTTAACAATAGCCAGAAACGAGCAGCGATGAACACACACATCCTGCTCTAGAACTCTTATCACACGCACAAGCAAACACTTGCCTTTTATCTAAACCCTGACATTCCTCGAGTGGCTCACAACCCCGCTCTTTACCAACA